>NW_006399926.1:3656594-3666111 GCF_000299155.1 Elephantulus edwardii
GAGGGTTGGGAGGAGAAAAAAGTGCAACAATGAATGAATGGAAATCCAAAGTGTCTGTAAATTTTTACTGAAATTAATAATAAATTTAAATAAAAGAAAAAAAAAACCCACCATACACTTTAAGTTCTTTTAATACCATGTCTGCAGAAGAACTGAATAACTGCTTTGGATTGATCAGATCTGGTGACTACGATGCACTTCTCTCCATTTCTCTCAAGGAAATTTAGACATCAGAAGATGGCAGAATTGACTTCATTGCTAAATGGCAGTTTAAATTGGATGATGATGTGTCTTTATCATTCTTGTACACTGGCATTAACCATTGATAATGTTGAAAAAATAAAGATCAGATGAGATAAGGACACAGCCCTATGCTGAGAGACTAGAATTCACAGATCTCAGAGCTAACTCGATAGAGCTTGGATTGCTTTCCCAAATACTTTCTCCTGACTACTGTTCATCCCACATTTCAGCATGGCTCTCCTTGATGATATTTATAGTTTTGGGTTTTATCCCTATGTTCTTCATCCACCTTGAGTTATGTTTTCTATATGATGTGAAGTAGGGATATGGATCTTGTTTTAATTTTCTGAAAATAGAGAACCATTTTTGCCAGGTTAAAATGTCTTTCTCCATTCAATGGGTTTCATCTCTTTGTTAAAGATCAGGTAGATGGATTTACTTTTGGGTCCTCAATCTGTTCCATTTGTTAATGTATTTATCATTGTACCAGTACCAAGCTATTCTGATGTCCATGGCTATGTAGTAGGTTTTGAGAACAGGAAGTGTAACACCTTCTACTTTGCTTTCCATTTGAGTAGCACTCTGCCTATCTTGGGATCTTTTCCCTTTCCATATAGAGTTAGTGACTTACTTTTCTATTTCTTTAAACATGATGATAAGATCTGTATTGGAATTCCATTATTTCTGAAGAGTGCTTTTTGAAGAGTACTGAAGAGTATTTTCAAAATATTAAGTCTTCCAATTAGTGAGCATGACATATTTTTCCATTTATGTAGGTATGGTGTGGCTTTATAGCTGTCATTTTGCTGTACTCCTCAGTGATACTATTAGTTTATTTGTTCCATCTACTTTTCTGTGCTGAATTCATTTTGTTTATGACTTTTCTAATAAATTTCTTCATTGTTATTACTTTAGTATTTATTACGTTTTAGTGATTTCCTTTTTTCTTTTAATAAGGTTTATTAATCTTTGAAGTTATCTGGCAAATTATTATTTTATTCCAAAGTTTAAAACAGCATTTTATCTTGAAATTTCCTTTACTTCTTTTCTATTTTGAAGTTCTTTAAATACACTATTTAACTCTTTTTTTTTTTCTTTTCACATTGTGGTTGCCCTCACTTAAGGGCTGACACTTCTGGTTTTCCTATGTTTAGTCTTTTTTTTTTAATATATCTGTATTTTTGTGTCTAAGTCAGTTTCTGAATAATGCCATCATATATGTTAATTTCACTTTATCTCTCACTGTCAGTTCTCTGAAATAACTTTTGGTATTCTTGTATTGTTGGTCTCATTTTTACATATTCCTTTAGTTTCCATTTATCTAAAAATGTCCTTATTTCATCATATTTGAGGGACAATTTTTCTGGGTATAAAGCTATGGTTGGCAATTTTCTTCTTTCAGAGTTTTATATATGTCAACCCCATTGCCTGCTTGCCTTCATGATTTCTGCTAAGAAATTGGAGCTCAGACTTATTGGTTCTCCTTTGCAGGTAACTGTTTTTCCCAGGTAAGCTGCTTTCAATATTTTTTTTTTAATTTTGGGAAATTTTATTATGAGTGTTGATGGGTTTTTCTGGGAGGATATCAGTCTTGTTTGGGATTCACTCAGCTTCTTGAATGCATATTTTTCTCATTTTAATATTTTGGAGGTTTTCTTCCAACAAATATTCAGTGATTTCATCTGTGTCTTTTTGTTGTTGTTACGGACTCCTGTTCTGGAAATCCAGTAACATACAGTTATTTCTCCTGATGGTGCCCTACATACTTGTCATACTTTCTTCATCTTTTTTGCCTTTTTTCTGATTGTCCCTCTAACAAACTACGACTGAAGGATTTGTCTTCTACCTCACCATTTCTGCATATCATTTCATTTCTGCTCTATTTCCTTCCAACATGTCATCTATCTCTGAAATTTTAATCTTAATATTCTAAACTTCAATTTGTTATTTTTTAATGGTTCCTAGGTATTATTTGGTCTGTTGTGATTTTTTTTCATTTTTTTATTTCTGTGTCTTTTTCTCAATAGGCATAAGACACTTAACTATTATTCTTTTGAATTCTTTATCAGGATGTTTTCTTTCTCTTAAAGATGTTCTGATTTTGTATTTTCTCAGGGAGTTCTAGGAGTATAATTCATATACTGATGGTTCATAATTCACCAGGTGCTCCCATGATCAAGTTAGGCAATCTCCTCCCATGTGATCTATAGCCTTGCAAACCTGCTGGAGGGCCAGCTATGAGTAAGTCTTGACTCTCTGGCAATGGTTTTCTGAATATTTTGGCCACTTTTTGTCCTGTCTTGCCTTAATTTTCTGAATAGTTTAAAGTTATCTGTCACCTGCAAGATACTGTTATTGTTGTTGTCATCTTCGTATTATTTTGATGTCTCTGATTGAATCAAACTTTACAACCTTGGAAATTCTTAAGTGCTTTTGCTATAGATGGACAATTCTTAGTGTTTTACCTCCTGTCTTCAGGTAAGTGTAATAGAGAAAGATGATGTGAGGGCTATTTTCTGTTTTTGTTAAGCAGTTAAAACCATCTTTGTTTGGTCTTTACTCTTGTTCACTGGGTAAAACTGAAGAGGTATCAATATGGCTGAGGGGTGCGTAAACTGTTGGTATTTACTGCCAGATGGTGAAAAGAGAGGAGGAGAAACAAAAAACTGGCTTGGACATTGAAAGAAAAATAAATTCTCAAATTGACAGGAGTCTAAAAAGAATAAGGATAGGTTAAAAAGAGGAATTTAAAAAAAAAAACAAACAAACAAGCACAAAGGAAAGTAAAGGGGGAGAAAGGCAACCCTGAAGAGATTGTGTTGCTGTTGTTGTTGTTGTTATGTGCCATCAAGTTGCCTGCAACTCATAGCGACCTTATGTGCAACGGCCCTAAACCCTGCTCTATGCTGTGCCAATCTCACCATCTCCGACACACCTACCCCCATTACCCCAGCCATTGAATCAATCCATCTCATTGAAAGTCTTCCTCTCCTGTGCTGTCCCTCCAACCTCCCAAGCATGACGCGCCTCTCCAAGGCCTGGTCCCTCTTTGCAACATGTCCGAAGTATGTCAGACTAGGCTTCAGAATCCTTGCCTCCAAGGAGCAACCTGACTTCACCCTCTCCAGGACAAACCTGTTTGTTTTCCTAGCAGTCCATGGTATATTCAATACTCTTCTCCAACACCACAGTTCAAAGGCATCAATTCTCCTTCTATCATACCTAGTCATTGTCCAGCTCTCTGATGCATAGCAAATGATTGCAAAGACCATGGCCTGTACCAGGTGCACCTTAGTCTTTAGACTGACATCTTTGCACTTCAGTACTTTAGAGAGATATCTAACCACAGGAAAAGAAATCAAAGAAACAAGCAAACAAAAACACCAAAAAGGAATGGAGGAGATAAAATAAGAGGTGAGGAAAATTAAAGACCTTGGGAAGGGGACTGGGCACTTGACTGGTGCTCTTGGCACTGCCTTGAGAGGTTCACGTAAGATTTCTGGTCTGAGGCATTGTGTCTGCCAGTCTAGGTTGAAGTTAGGGTACCTAGTTAGGTCTTCTTTGTAGGTGTGTGGATATTTACTGTTGCTCTTATTACATGCTGTCGCGTCAACGACAACTCATAGCAACCCTATGCACAATCACTCTGAGTCCTGCTCTCTCCTGAGCCAATGTCACTCTGGCACACCTGCCCTCATTACCCCAGTTACAAGTCAATCCATCTCATCTGGGGTCTTCCTCTCCTGGGCTGTCCTTCCACCTTTCCAGGCATGATGTTCTTCTCCAAAGACTGGTCCATCCTGAATACAAGCCCAAAGTATGTGGGATGGAGTCTCAAAATCCTTGCCTCCAAGGAAAAGCTTGGTTTCACCCTCTCCTGTTAGTTCTCTTAGCAGTCCATGGTATGTTCAATACTCTTCTCCAATACCACAATTCAAAAGCATCTTCTGTTATCCTTGGTCATTGTCCAACTCTCTGATGCACAGCAAGTAATTGTGAAGACTATGGCCTGAATCAGTTGCACCTGAGTCTCCAGACTAACATCGTTGCTGTTCAGCACTCCAGAGACATTCCTGAGAGAAGATTTTTTTAATGTTGCTGTTGTTGTTACGCCCCGTCGAGTCACCTTTGACTCATAGCAACCCTATGTACAACAGCTCTAAACCCTGCTCTGTCCTGTGCTAATCTTATTGTCTCTGATACACCTATCCCCATTACCCCAGTGACTGAATCAATCCATCTCACCAAGGGTCTTCCTCTCCCACACTGTCTGTCCTTCCACCCTCCCAAGCATGACATCCCTCTCCAAGGACTGATCTCTCCTTGCAACATGTCGAAAGTATGTCAGACAAAGCTTCAGAATCCTTGCCTCCAGGGAGCAGCCTGGTTTAACCTTCTCCTGGATGAACAAGTTCATTCTTTTAGCTGTGTTGCTGTTGTTAAGTGCCATCGAGTTGTAGACAACTCATAGCAATCCTATGAACCAAAGACCTGAACACTTGAATAACTTTCCTTGTTTCTCCACATTCATAGAGCTTCTGGAGGCAAGTCATTTCAGAAATGATGCCACACCTGCTTCCAACCTTGTTTTAATCAGAAAGCTCCACCAAACACTGTCCACTATAAGTAACCATTATCACATTGCATTTGATATATCAGTGTCACAGTGTTTCTTATCATAGTACCCATGAGTTACCTCTGTACAGCAAATGGACAGACCAGTGCTCTACCACTTAGAAGAATGACCAAAAACAATTAAAAGCAGGCCTGAGGGGGCCACAGATTAAAATCACCCACCTTTGGCTTGGTAGCATAATTTTCTATACACTAGACCATCAGCTCTCTATGTTATAATTGTTAAGTGCTGTCAAGTCTTAGATGACTCATAGTGACCCTATGAACAAAAGACCTGAACACATGTATAACTTTTCGTCATTTCTCCACATTCATAGAGTTTCCGGAGGCAAACTATTTCAAAAGGGGATACCACTCCTGCTTCCAAGCTTGTTTTAATTGGGAAGCTCCACCCCACACTGTCCACTATGAGTAAACATTATCACATTTCATTTGACATATCAGTGTCACAGTGTTCAGTATCACAGCAATCATGAGTTACCTCTGTACAGCAAATGGACAAGCCAGTGTTATATCACTTAGAAGAATGTCTGACCAAAAACAATTAAAACCAGGCCCAAGGGCCCTAATGCATTTTTAAATAGGAGGCTGAATCACATCATCGCACACCCATTAGTGAGCCAACATTCCATCCTAATCCTCACCTATTCTTTTAGCAGTTCATGGTACATTCAATATTTTTCTCTAACACCACAGCTCAAAGGCATCAATTCTCCTTCTATCATCCCTAGTCATTTTCCAGCTCTCTGAGGCATAGCAAGTGATTGCAAAGACAATGGCATGTATCAGGAACACCTTAGTCTCCAGACTGATGTCATTGCTCTTCAGTACCTTGGAGAAGTCTCTGATGGCAGACTTCCCAATGAAACACAACTTTTAATTTCCTTGCTGCTGGTGCCAAGAGTGCTGATTGTTGAGCCAAGCAAAGTAAAGCTTTCAAAAATCTCAATCTCTTCACCATCCATCACAATGCTGCAAATCAACCCAGCGGTGACAATCTTTGTTTTCTTGATAGCTGCAATGCAATCCTGAAGGCACCCAGTTCAAGGCCACCAGCAGCTCCATGGGAGAAGCATGGGCAATTCCCTTCTGTGTGACTAACTGCCTCTGAAAACCCACTGAAGCAATCGGTTGGTACACAACAACAACAATTTTCCTAATACTACAGTGATAAACATATCACTGATGGACTTGTACTTCAGTATAAGTTTTTTTGCTTTATGTTATTAGGGTTTTTTCCTTTTGTACAATAAACACGATGTTAGTCCTCTTCAACTTACCATTCTTGGCACAAGAGACCATATGATTTTCTGATTAAAAAATCATAATATCAATTTACTTTACCTCACTAATACCTAGGCTATCAATCTTCAAAACTAAGGAAAGGAACCATATGATTATTTCAATGAATATGTAAAAGGCATTTAAAGAAATCAAACCCCTTACCTAATAAAAATCCCCAACATAATTAAGAGCACAGACACAAAATCAACAGAAAACATTACTCTCAATGGAGAAAGATTAATGGCATTCTCCTTGTGAATAGGAACAAGACAAAGTTGTTCATTACCAACACTCCTATTCAATATTATATTGGAAATTCTAGCCTGAGCAGTAAGATAAGAAAAGTAAGAGGCATTCAAAGTGGGAAAGAAGAAGCAAAATGGTATTGCATTCATGATTCTATATATAGAAAGTTCAAAAGACTCAATAAGAAAATTACTGGATCTAAATGCCTAATTTAGCAAAATAGCAGGTTACAAGATCAATATATAAAAATCAGTCAGGTTCCTCTATATTAACAAAAAAGCTCAAAAAGAGAAATAAGGAAAATAATGCCATTCACATTATAATCCAAAAAATGAAATATTTATGAATAAATCTATCCAGAGATACAAAAGACTTACAAATAAAACTATAAGACACTATTTCAAGGCTTTGCAGCAGGAAGAAGCACTGTGTGGTGCCCAAAGTACTTTGGGAGAATCACTGCTATTTAGCTATACCATTTGGAACCCCTTAAGCTCAAGCAGAAGGGAGTGGGACAGCTGGAGCAGCTCAAGTGAGGCAGGGATGCAAGTTCTGGAAGGGAAAAACAGGCTTCCTGGTTTTCCATTCAGGTACTTTGGGGGAATCACTGCTGTTGGGCCTCAGGCCTGAACAAATATACAGGTCCTTCACAAAACAAATTCTTGGTCATTATATAGGTACAATGACCTAATATCTACCAAGAAAAGACTCATATAATGTCAAGAAAGCAGCAGTCTGCCTTAGTTATCATGAAAAAATAACACTTCTCCTAAAAATAAAGACCCAATGAATGCTGCAGATAGAGGGGGGGGGGAAAAAATATATATATATATATATATTGCTGTGGAGTTATTTGAAGAGCTACAGAAGAAGATGCAAATGATGAAAGAAACAATTAAGAAAGCAAATACCTCAGAGACAACAGTCCAGAAGAAATATATTGATGAGAAATATATTGAACAACTATGGAATAAAATGCAAAAGATGGAAGAAAGAATTGATAGTATAGATAAAGAAGTACAAGAGCTTAAAAAATTATCACAAGACAGAGAGGGTGCTGCCAACACAGTACTGTAAATAACAAAAAAGTAATAAAATGTAATCCAGAATATTAACCAAAATGGCAGAAGTGTCCAACATGCTGGTAGGACAAAAATGTTAAACTGAAGAGATGGAACAGAGAATCAGTGAGAAGACAAGAGCCTCACTGAAAATATACTAGAAGAAAATTCAGAGGTGAGATGTAAAGAAAATGGAGAAAACATTAGAATCATGTGGGATGACATCAAATGGAATACTACACACACACACATAATTATATTATTGGAACCCCAGAACAAGGAAGTGATAGAGAAATCACTGAGAAAATTGTGGAAGAAGTACTAGAAAAAAAACTTCCCAGGTATTTTGAAGAACAGGGAAATCTACATTCAAGAAGCACAGAGAACATCAAATAGACTAGACCCAAAAAAGAAAAACATCAAGACATATCATAATTAAATTCTACAAATGAAAAGATAAGAATAGAATTCTAAAAGCAGCACAAGAAAAAAACAAAGAGTCACCTACAGAGGGATAATAATTAGGTTAAGTTCTGATTCCTCAGCAGAAACCATGCAAGCTAGAAGATAATGGATTGGCATATACAGAAAACCAAAAGAAAACAATTGCCAGCCAAGGATCCTGTACCCAACAAAGCTCTCCATCAAATATGAAGGCGAAATTAGATCCTTTGCAGAAAAGAAGACACTTAAGGAATTTGTGAAAACAAGACCAAAACTACAAGAAATTTTACGGGAAGTCCTTCACATAGAGATGCCAAAGAAAAGTTGATGGGCCATAGTAACTAGGAACAACAGAAAAAGAAACACGCTAAAATAGAAAAAGTAAAACCTGGCCTGAGAATAATCACACTTAATGTGAATAGACTAAATGTACCAATTAAGAGAAAAAGAGTAGCAGAATGGATTAAAAAAACAAAAGCCATCAAAGGCCTACACAGTGTTGTACAAGTCTGCAAATGTGGAAACATTTAAATCTGCATTGTCCAATAATTTATAAATTACATTTAAATATAAATAAATAATAAATCAGGGGCTAAATGTGATTATTAAATTTTTTAAATATGGCTAGGGGGGAAAAAAAACCCAACCAAACAGCAAAGCCCATTACTATGTAACCAAACAAACAGCAAAGTCCATAAAAATGTTGCCTACAAGAAACACATCTAAAAAAAAGAAGAGAAAGACAGACTCAAAATAAAAGGCTGAAAAAAAATATGCCAAGTAAATGGCAACCTCTAAAAAAGCAGGAGTGAGGGAGCTTTGGTGGCCTAGTGGCAAGAAGCTGTGCTGCAATGCCAAAGGCGCTTGGTTAAAATCCACCAAATGTTCTGCTGGTGAAGGAGGGGAAATTTCCTCCTGTTCCAGTCAGATCTGATTCAATGGTACACAACAAGAAAAGGGAGAAAAAAGCAGGAGTGGCAATATTAATTTCCGATAAAATAAATTTCAGAATGAAAACCACCATCAAAGATAAGGAAGGGTATTACTGATTAAAGGCACAATAGATCAAGAAGACATAACCTTGGTGAACATTTATGCACCAAATGATAGACTTGCAAAATACATAAAACAATGGTTAACAGAAGTGAAGAAAGAAATAGAGAGCTCCACAATAGTGGTAGGAGATTTCAACACACGACTATCACCAAAGGATAGGTCAACCCAAAATAAATTCAACAAAGATGCAGAAGATCTAAACTATACAATCACCCAACTCAACCTTATGGATGTATTCAAGGTACTGCACCCAACTAAAACTCAATTCACTTTCTTCTCAATTGTACATCGTACATTCCAATCACATATTAGAACACAAAGCAAGCTTCAACAAAACCA
The DNA here is from genome assembly GCF_000299155.1 of Elephantulus edwardii. Taxonomy (NCBI): domain Eukaryota; kingdom Metazoa; phylum Chordata; class Mammalia; order Macroscelidea; family Macroscelididae; genus Elephantulus; species Elephantulus edwardii. Next base: position 3,665,903 of record NW_006399926.1, read on the forward strand.
TTGAAATAATGCAAAGTATCTTCTAAAGACCACAATGCCACAAAGCTAGAAATTAACTACAGGAGGGTAAAGCTTACAAAACCATAAATATGGAAGCTAAATAACTCTCTGTTAGAATATGACTGTGTGCAACAATGAATGAATGGAAATCCAAAGTCTCTGTAAATTTTTACTGAAATTAATAATAAATTTAAATTTAAAAAAAATTA
>NW_006399926.1:3668186-3683382 GCF_000299155.1 Elephantulus edwardii
GGAGTCCAGAGCAAAGGCTGCATAGTGGAGTGGACCTGGGGGAGGGATTGTAAAACAATGGAAGAATTTTTCTTTTACTTTTCCAAGAGGGTAGTGTACTAGGGGGCAGAGGGTTGGGAGGGGAGAAAAATGCAACAATGAATGAATGGAAATCCAAAGTCTCTGTAAATTTTCACTGAAAATAATAAATTTAAATAAAATTTTAAAAAAATACAAAGCCAAAATCTTTTTTTTTAAAAAAGAAAGAAATGAATGGATAGCTGTCATTGGAGACCTCAGTGAGAGGCGAACGCGTGGGTTGGTGCAGTGGCAGTGGGACTGCTATGGGTTCGCTGGGTCCTGAGCCGCAGGAGCACCAGACTAGAATCAGGATCGAAACTTCAAGATGGCTGACCAAGACCCGGGGACATTGGCCTCCTCCAGCAGATGGTGGCTTCAGGCACTGGGGCGACAGTCACCTCTCTCTGAATGACACCCCTGGATGTGGTGAAAGTGCGCCTGCAGTCCCAGCGCCCCTCAGGAGCCAGTGAACCAACACCTCCCCCTAGACAGGAACATCTCCTACACCAAACTGTCTTCCCTTCTTCAACCTGCCTCCTGTACTGCAATGGAGTCCTGGAGCCAGTACACCTGTGCACAAATGGGGCCCGCTGTGCCACCTGGTTTCAGGATACCACCCACTTCACTGGCACCATGGATGCCTTTGTAAAGAGTGTGAGACATGAGGGCACCAAGACCCTGTGGAGTGACCTCCCAGCCACCCTGGTGATGACTGTGCCGGCCACCGTCATTCACTTTACCACGTATGACCAACTCAAGACCTTCCTGTGTGGGCGAAACTTGACCTCTGACCTCTATGCGCCCGTGGTGGCTGGCGCTCTGGCCTGAATGAGCGCAGTGACTATGATCAGCCCCTTGAGCTGGTGCGGAAGAAGCTGCAGGCTCAGCATGTGGAGCTGGGCGCTTCTGTTCAGGCTGCAGTGGCTCAGGGAGGCTGGCGCTCTCTGTGGCTGGGCTGGGGGCCCACTGCCCTCCGGGATGTGCCCTTCTCGGCTCTATATTAGTTCAACTACGAGTTGGTGAAGAGCTGGCTAAGTGGGTCCAGGCCAAAGGACCAGACATCTGTGAGCATCAGCTTCATAGCCAGCAGCATCTCAGGGACAGTGGCAGCCATCCTGACTCTGCCTTTCGATGTGAAGACTCAGGGCCAGGGCCAGCTGGGTGCGATGAGGCCATGAGAGTGAGGCCTCCACGTGTGGACTCGACCTGGCTGCTGCTGTGGAGGATCCAAGCCGAGTCAGGGACCAAGAGACTCTGCAGGCTTCCTCCCAAGGATCATCAAGGCCACCACCTCCTGTGCCATCATGATCAGCGCTTATGAGTTTGGCAAAAGGTTTTTCCAGAAACTCAACCAGGAGTGACTGCAGGGCCCTTAAAAGAGGCCAGGGGTTGAGGACCCACCCCCACCTGCTTCATGGATGGATGCAGGCAGGAGACTGAGCCAAGTGCCTTTCCGTCAACACTGAGGGGTCAGGAGCTGCTTCCCTTCCCCCTCTGGGTCCTCATGGCCCCCCTCAGACATGGCCTGCTTTCTGCTGCTCCCCATTCCTGAGGCTCAAGGAATATAATTTTCTCATCTCCCAAGTTCAAGACCAAATCTGCTGTCTGCCCACACCGGTTATCTCCCTGTTTTTTTGCTGTAACTGGACCTGAGCCCAGGAACCAAACAACCTGGCCGGGCCTGCTTCAGTCTTCCCTACCACCATTAATTCCTTTACATCTAAAAACTAAAAAACAAAACAAAACAAAAGAAATGAATGGATAGACTAACTATGGTACATTCACACAACAAAATATTATGCGGCAAAGAAAAACACTGATCACATAAAACACACAGTGTAGGGAAGCCTGAAAAACATTATGCTGAGTGAAATATCTCAGTCACAAAAGGACAAATACTACATAACACCACTGTTATAAAATAGGACAGACATGGGGAAAGGGGAGAGAGAATGCAGAAAGAGTGGACAAATAATCAACACTTCATTAGAACTGCCGGAAAGGAGTATATGATTAGGCATTATATGTATGACAACAGTCTGGCACAAGGGGTGCACTGTGGGCCGGGCTAGGGGATTAGGGCAGAAATATATAATAAATAAAAAAACCCACCTAATATTTTTTAAAACCCAAAACTGGATATTTGTAGAAAATTGAAATACAATCCTTATCTCACCACATATACAAAAACTAATTCAAGATAGATCAAGGACCTTAGACCTTAGTGTTAACTTAAAACTATAAAGATCATCAGGAAAAAATTTGCAACAAACTTAGGAGCTCTTCTAGGACATAAACAGACTACCAACTATAATCAAGATGCAAAATAAACAGGATAAGATAGATATTGGGACCTCATAAATATTAAGTCCTCATGTACATCAAAAGACTTTTCTAAAAGAGTAAACACAGTGCCAAAATAACAGGAAAAAATATTTTTAATGACATATCTGATAAGGGACTACCCTAAAATTCACAGAAACCAAGGTGCACCTGGATCCAGGCCATAGTCATCTTAATTTCTTGCTATACATCTGAGAGCTGGAAAATGACTAAGTATGAAAGAAGAATCAATGCCTTTGAGTTGTGGTGCTGGAGAAAAGTATTGAACATACCATGAACTGCCAAGAGAGCTAACAAGTATGTCACAGACAGGGTGAAACCAAGTTGAAACTTTTGGAGGCAAAGATTTTGAAACTTTATCTCATACACTTTGTGCATGTTTCCAGGAGGGGCCAGTCCTTGGAGAAGGACATGATGCTTGGAAGGTAGAGGGACAGCACAAGAGAGCAAGATCCTGGATGAGAAGGATTTATATAGTGACTGTAGCAATTGGCGAAAGTGTGTCAGAGACAGTGAGAATGGCTAAGGATAGGGCAGGGTTCAGTGCTATTGTTCGTAGGGTCTCTGTGAGTCATAATTGACTTGGCAGCACATAACAACATGTATTAAAAGGTCTAATAAAATCCCTATTATATATTGCCTTTCCCTTAACTCAAATTAACTATTTTTATTTCCAGTCCCCTCCATTTGTATCCCTATTAATCTTCCAAAATTTATTCTATGTGTAAACTTTTCCTTAGATTTTTATATTAGTGGTTTCATACCATAATTGTAAAACATCTATGAATGCTTAAATGAAAAGCCAATACCATTTGTACACTTTCACTCAAATAAAAGTAAGATAAAATTATATCTCATTACAGCAGCTCACAGATATAGGCTCTTACTGCTTAATGTCAGGTATCCAATCCTGAAAATCAGACATTCTGCACAAAAGGACCAATCAGCTGCCTATTTCCTTTACTTCTCTTGCAGATGACGGACAGCAGGTTAAAACCTTTGCATTAAAGACACCAGAAAACAAAAATATCAAATACAGATGGTAATTCCTCAACTCACAGTTTAAAAAGAAAAGACGAGGACATACTTAAAGCACGGAGGGAAGAAACGGAATTAAAACACTGAATAAGGAGGGCAACAGAACACAGAAGTATAAACAGTGAAGTGCGGCCATCTTGAACAGCTACCCACCTGGCAGGGAAGTCCAGCAACTGATGGAATACTATAATTCACGTATTTTAACATGTTTCAACAACACATGTAGCCCTGTACTTGCTTACTAGTCTATGCCAAGAAATTTGAAGGAAAACGATCTGACCAACTTCAAACATGCCAATGTTGATGGTCTCAAAGGTCTCCTCACTGCGTGGGGGGAGCCAGCCAGCAGGCCAACCGCAGTAGAGTAAAGCAAGTTCAGCACTTAGCAAGCAGGGAGGGAAAGTTTATTGAAGCACAGGGCATCAACACGGTCTGTTTTTTAATGAGTCAGAGCACTAGGTTGAGGGGAAATTCCATTTATGTTCCCTATTGGATTCAGTTAGTATCTGGCTGTTGTTAATTGATCCAGTTTATTGACATCACTTAATCTGCTTCTATGTTTTCTCAGTTTTTCTTTTTTCTTATCTAAACTTGTTTCCACAACAGAATCTCCTCATTTAGTTATGGTGTCAGCTTGAGTTTCTGGGCTAATGTATTGATCTGTTTTTTACAGCAGAACTTCCTTGTGTTAGTTTTGTGTTGACCAGCAAATCTCAGTTTTCTTACACTTGCCCATAACACAACTGTCTGGAAGAGATCCATGTTTGTTCCCATTCTCAGTTTAACAAGCACACAAGTAAAATCTGAAGATTATTCAAAACTAGCTGAAACAGTACACAGACAGGGAATTGCCAGAAATTCAAGCAAAATTCAGAAGCCATGGAACCAGGGATATCACTGATGTCAGATGTATTATGGACAAAAGCAGAGAATACTAGAAGAACGTTTATACATTTTTTCATTGACTATGTTGGAATATATTGACTAATACGTTTGTCTGGGAGGAAGTCGAGCCAGAGTGCTCCTTAGAGGCAAGGATAGTGAAACTTCTCCCATATTTTGTTCATGCTGTCAGGAGGGACCAGTTCTTGGAAAAAGATATTATGTTGGGAAATGTGGAAGGTCAGAGAAATGGAGGAAGACCCTCAACTAGATGGATTGACACAGTGACTGTAACAATGGGCTAGAGCACATGTATCAGGGATCATGTGGACAGATGGTGAATGACAGGGCAAGGCTCAGATCTGCTGTTCGTAGGGTTAACTCCATGGCACCTAAAATGTTATTATAATATTTTGTTCTATTTCCCATTACACTAATTCTTCATTTATTGACTATATATTTAGCCAATATTTTCCATTCATAACAGTAAAAACTATTACCAAATGACTCTGCCTATTAACGTATTTCAGATAGTAATGAATGCTGAACTGAGGAACTAGCAATATTGATGCTGGCTTTAATGCATAAGGGTGTTTGCCAACTTGACTAGGTCCTGATCCTCAGCGGCAGCTGTAGTATGGTGAATTCCTTAGCATTGTCCTTCTAGCCATATTTTTGTAACTATCATCAAATAGCCAGGAAATTAAAAGGCGCATTGCAATAGGAAAGTCTGCTGTTAGGGACCTCTCCAAAGTGCTGAAGAGCATTGGTGTCTCTTTGGAGACTAAGGTGTGTCTGATACAGGCCATGGTCTTCGCAATCACCTGTTATGCATCAGAGAGTTGGACAATGACCAAGGAGGATAGAAGGAGAATTGATGCCTTTGAGCTGTGGTGCTGGAGAAGAGTATTGGGAATACCATGGACTGCTAGGAAAACAAACAGATTTGTCCTGGAAAGGGTTAAACCGGGTGGCCCCTTGGAGGCAAGGATTCTGAGGCTCCATCTAACATACTTTGGACATGTTGTGAGGAGAGACCGGTCCTTGGAGAGGGACATCATGCTTGGGAGGGTGGAGGGACAGCGCAGGAGAGGAAGGCCCTCTATGAGGTGGATTGATTCAGTGATTGGGATAATTGGGATGGGAGTGTCGGAGACAGTGCGATTGGCACAGGACAGAGCGGAGTTTAGGGCTGTTGTACATAGGGTCGCTATGAGTCGCAGGCGACTCGACGGCACATAACAACAACAACAACAACATCATCAAATAACTGGGTTTGACTATACATTGTGGTGTTTGTGACCCACCAAGGAGACCAGATAGCTTCCTAATAAATAAGGTGTCTGTTTCCTCTGTGGTGGTAAGATCATACAAATCAAGTGTATGAAACTGTAACCATGGGACTTCTCATGTTTGCCATACAGCTATGTATAAAAACAGAGCCAATTCCAGGGTATAGGGGGAGCTAACTACCCCAAAGAAGAAGAAATACGAGCAGGTTGCATCCTTTGAATCTAGGGCCTTGCACTGGGAACTTCCTAGACCCAAGAAATAAAAAGCTGTAAGTGTGGGAGCACGAGTGGCCTACTGGTAAGAGACTGCACTGCAATCCCAAAGGCATGCAGTTCAACCACCAGATGCTCTGCAGGAGAAGGATGGGTGTTCTCCTCCTGTACAATTAACTGCCTCTGAAAACCCACTGAGGGGTCACCTATGAGTTGGTTCTGACTCAGTGGTACCCAACAGTGAAGGCAGTGAGAAGCAGTGTAAGAGAAATTTCAGCACAAGAAGACCAACTGGAAATGTCAAGATGAAATTCCTGACTCATAGACCATGAAAGCTGAAAGCTTTCAGCTAAGAGGCTCTGACTGACAAAGTTAAAAACCTTTATAAACTCACTCAAACAAGAGCAGAAGTCATGTCAAGGGCTAACGAGAAGTCTAGAGAGGTCTAGCTGTGGGCCCAGCTGAGGGGGAAAAAAGTATATTTGAAGAACTGTGTCCTTTTTTAATGGAGCTCTGTTGGAAGTAGAAGTGGCATCTACTTCCTAAACAACATGCCTCTGGAAATTCTATGAACTTTGATAAATGATGATGGTTATAGAAAGGCTTCAGGCCTTTCGTTCATAGAGCTGCGATGAGTCGTGCTCAACTCAAAGGCAATCAACAACTGGTGGCTTAGTGGTAAAGAGCTGCACTACCTACCTAAAGGCCCAGCTGCTCTGCAGGAGAACTACGGGCTTTCTCCTCCCCTGCAATTAACTGCCTCTGAAAACCCACTAGAAGCTCAGCTATGGGTTGGTTCTGACCTGGAGGTACACAGCAACAACATCCAATGTTATTTTTCATTCTTAATTTTATCCTATTATTTCCCTAATAAACCTCTTAAATCCAAGTATACTCTGACTTTTGTGTGGTCATTAAAACAAGTTATCAAATTAAGTAGAGAAGGAGAGAGTATCATGGAAGGAGAGAAAAATGGTATTAGAAATTAGAAAAAGGAAGGAGAGAGGAAATATGTCTGACCTTTGACTTATAGGAATTAGCCTTGATTCTGATGATTCTCCTCTGGGATGTCAGATGCCTCTTCTGCCATATCATTTACACGGTACTCACAAAGTGATACAAGCTGGCCTTGTATGATATGATATGTCATTTTCACAAAATGCTGACTTTTATTATATATAACAACTTGATTCGTTGTTTGGGTTTTTTTAATTTATTATTAATTTCAGTGAAAATTTACAAAGACTTTGGATTTCCATTCATTCATTGTTGCACTTTTTCCCCCTCCCAACTGTGCCCCCTAGTACACTAACCTTTGGAAAAGTATAAGAAAAATTCTTTCAGTGTTTTACAAACCCTCCCCCAGGTCCACTCCATTATGCAGCCTTCGCTCTGGACTCCTGTCATGACAAAAATACCTAATAACATATCCCTTTTAAACAGTTTTCTCCCTCATCTGTTTCAATGCAGTATACATTATTGAACCCATCTTTCTCTGTCTCCCCCCAACCCCGAGGTCAGTCCTGTTTTACAACAGTGGCACCACACAGTATTTGTCTTTTTGTGACTGAGATACTTCACTCAGCATAATGTCCCCCAAGGTCACCCATTTTTAATAATATTGCATGAGTTCCTTGTTTTTCAATGCAGCATACCACAGCTTCTCTATCCATTCGTTTGTTGATGGGCACCTAGGTTGTTTCCAACTCCTTGCTATTGTGAACAAAGCCGCAATAAACATGGGTGTGTATATATATCTGCTTGGACGTCAGTTACGGTCTCTTTGGGGTATATTCCCAGTAGTGGAATTGCTGGGTCAAATGGTATCTCTATTTGCAACTTTTTGAGAAAGTGCCATGCCGCCTTCCACAGTGGTTGCACCATTGTACACTCCCACCGACAGTAAATAAGGGTTCCTGTTTATCCACAACCTAGCCAGCATTTGTTGCTTGCAAGGGTTTGTTTGGGGTTTTTTAAAAAAAATTTAACCATGTCGATAAATTCAGAGTGGGTGTATTCTTAAAGTAAAACCCCATAACATATTATATTTTGATCCCAACTTTTAATCAATAACATAAAACTGAACACAAGAGCACATCCACAAATTTAAAACTATCATGTCAGAATATAAAATATTTAAATACCATCCACAAATTAATAGTTTCTTTATATGTAGTAAATTGGCTTCTATTACAACCAATGATATTCCAGACACACATCTCTTTGTTGACAACAGGCTTACTTCTAAAACATCTAATTTTTATGGTCTATCACTAATTCTCACATACTAACTGTATTTGGTAGGTAATGTGGGAATTTTCCAGCACATTTCTCTGTTAAAACTTGTGATCTCTGTTTGAGGGACATGCATATTTTTTTTAATACATAAGAATTGGCTAAACACATTGAAAGTTATAGAATTTCTATGAAGTCTGGATATTAAAAACAAGAGGTGCTGTGCCAAGAAAATGGTAAGTAATGGAACTCTGCTGGGTGTGCTTGAGTCTATGGGAGGATTGTATCTTCTCACTCTGTTGAACTCAAGACACAGTCATGTGACTAACAAAAAGTGAATGGGAGTGACACATTTCTAGAAAGGTATCAACACCCAGTGCATGCTGTTTCAGGTTCTCTATCCTCTGTCACACAACTGGCACTCTTCTATAGCATCTTCTCTTTAAGCCTAAATTTTAAAAATAATGAAAATGTGAAACACAGCCTCCAGCACATGATGAATAAGTAGACCGCATAAGAAATTAAATTCTATTATTTTAAGCCATAATATTTGAAGGTTGTTTGATTACCACAATGTTCCCCCTCAATGCTGTTTTATACCTGGGAGTAAATATTACAAAATAAGTGAACAGAGAAAATCATTGAAACACATTATTTATTGTTTGTTGTTATGTGCCCTCGAGCTGTTTGTGACACACAGCAACCCTGTGTACAACAGCCCTGAAACCTGGTCTAGCTTGTGCCAACTTTACTGTCTCTTAACACACCTGCCCTCTTTACCCCAGTCACTGATTCAATCCATCTCATCAGTGGTCTTCCTCTCATGTGCTGCTTCTCCACCCTTCCAAGCATGATGCCCCTCTCCAAGGACTGGTTCCTCCATGCAACATGTCCAAAGTATGTCAGATGAAGCCTCAGGATCCTTACCTCGAAGGAGCAGCCTGGTTTCACCCTCTCCAGGATGAAACTATTTGTTCTTTTACCAGTTCATGGCATATTTTATACTTTTCTCCAGCACCATAGCTCAAAGGCATCAATTATCTTATCCCTAGTCATTGTCCAGCTTTCACACACAAAACAAGCAATTGTGTAGACTATGGCCTGGATCAGGCACACTTTAGTCTCCACACTGATGTTGTTGCTCTTCAGTACTCAGAAGAGGCTCCTGACAGAAGACTTTCCCAATGCAATCCATCTTTTGATTTCCTGGCTGCTAGTACCAAGAATGTTGATTGTGTAGGCAAGCAAGCTAAAGCTGTTAACAATCTCAATCTCTTCACCATCTATTATCATGCTGCTAATCGGCCCAGTGGTGAGAATCTTTGTTGTCTTGATGTTGAGCATCAATCCATATTGAAGGCTGCAGTCCTTGATCTTCTGCAGCAAGCACTTCAAATCTTCATCGGTGTCAGCAAGCAGGGTTGTATTATCTGCATAACACAGGTTGTTGATGAGTCTTTCTCCAATCCTGATGCCACACTCCTGCTCATAGAGCCCAGCATTCCAGATGATCTGTTCTGAATACTGATTGAAAAGGTATGGAGATAGGACACATCCCTGGCGTACACCCTTTCCAGATTATGAACCATGCATTGTTTCCTTGCTCTGTTCTGACTGCCTCGTAGACCAAGTTTAGATTTTGCATAAGCACAATAAAATGTTCTGGGATTTCTATTCTTCTCAGAGTCAGCCACAGTTTATTGTAACCCACACAGTTAAACACCATTGCATGGTAAATGAAACAGAAATAAACATTCCTCTTGTACTCTCTGCTTTCAGCCAAGATCCATCTAATTTTAGCTATAATATCCCTAGTGCCATGATCTCTTCTAAACCCAGCCTGCACATCTGGCAGTTCTGTCGATGTACTGTTCCAGACATCTTTGGAACAGGTTGGAGGCCTTAAACAGCAATGACCAGATAAACTGTGAGAGGATATCCAGAATATCATCCTGGAAGAATGCAAAAGGTCACTATAAATGCAGAGGATGAAGAGAAATCCAAAACAGATATAAGACAAGACTGAATATTGCACTAGAGTGCTGAGAAGCCAAAGCGAAGGGACGAAATATAGAAATTAAGGAGCTAAACAGAACATTTCAAAGGGCAGCGTGGAAAGACAAAGCAAAGTATTATCATGAAATGTGGGAAAAGCCAGAGTCAGAAAATCAAAAGGGCCAAACTCGCTCAGCATTTCTTAAGCTGAAGGAATTGAAGAATAAATTCAAGTCTTGAGTCGCAATATTAGGATGCTTTGGGCAGAATATTAAAAGATCCAGAAAGCATTAAAAGAAGATTCAAAGAGTATACAGAGTTATTGTACTGAAAGGAACTGATGGACAAAGAATAATTTCATGAAAGAACATATGAGCAAGAGCCTGTGGTGATGAAGGAAGAAGTTCAAACTACTCTGAAAGAATTGGCAAAAAACAAGGCCCCAGGAATTGATGGCATACCAACCGACATATTTCAACAGACACTCCCCTGGATGCACTCACCAAGTTGTGCCAAGAAATCTGGGGCCAACCACCTGGCCAACTGACTGGAAGAGATATATATATTTGCTCCCATTCCAAAGAAAAGTGACCTGACAGACTGTGGAAATTATCGAACAGTATCATTAATATCACACGCAAGCAAGATTCTGCTCAAACACATTAAAGATCACCCAAATTAAGAAAAATTATCCATGTAGAGAAATTCTCCCTTAAATTACTAATAGATTTGATGGCATTCCAACCAAAACCCTAAATGTGTTTTTCATAATTTTGACAACCCAATTAAAAAACAGATGTGGAAAGCCATCCAGCAAAGACAATCTTTAAAAAGAAGAAAGTGAACAAAATATGTGTGAACTTGGATTGCCTGGATCCTCAGTGGTTTGGCAGATACACATATGGTATAATCATCTCCCATGATGTAATCTGACATTATCAGCCAATCTGTCCTAAGGCTTTCAGGAAGAATGTTAATACCAGAGGCTTGATCCAATTTAAGGGGAATATCCCTGGGTGGGGTAACTTCATCTTATCTTTTCAAAGATAAAAGAAAAGAGATGCAAACAGAGGAAGAGGGACTTACTTCAGTATCATCCAGAAGAGAGCAAAACACATTCTTCTGACTTGGGATCCCTGCGTGAAAAGCCCCTAGACTCAGAGGAATACTGATGCCAAGACACACTTAGATCTCCCAGAAAAACTGGGCCCAGAGGTTTTGAAGGAAACAATGACCCAGCCCAAGAGCTGACACAGAGAAAAAGTCTCTCTCTAAGCCAGCACTCTGAATTCAGTATTCTAACTTCCTAAATGATGAAGGATAAATTTGTTCATTGGAACCATCCACTTTTGGTATTTCTATCATAGAAGCATTCGATAACTAAGAAAGTTAGCAATTATACTTAGTAATTAAGTTTAGAGAAATGAAAACATATATACCATAAAACCTATACACAGCACCTTTATTTATAACAGCCTTGTATTAGGGGAGAACTCACTCTCTATGGGAAGGTTCTTGTTAGTGGCCTTGCCCCAGACATAGAATTTTCTCAGCTCACAGACCTCAGGTTGAAAGGACTCACTCTATTCCCAGCTCTTCCTTCTTGGTGGTAGATGGTCCCTCTGGTAACTGCTCACTTGTTTGTTGTTGTGAGGTGCTACAGACACTATGTAGAACAGAATAAAATCTTGCTGTGTCTACTGTCATTCTCACAGTTGTTGCTATGTTTGCATTCATTGCTGTAGATATTATGTCTATCCACCAGACTGAGGGTCTTCCTCTTTTTTCTTAAACCTCTATTTTACCACATCGTTGATGTGGAACCTATACATGGAACAAGGTTGTATTCATTCACCAAACAAATTCGATCCATATTCCAAGCAAAGAGATAAGCTAGACTACATGAAGAAGAATATGGCAGAAAGAATGGGAGAAAGATGCATTAACAGAGGATGGCATGATACAACCTTCTTAAGTGGAAAGTGATGAAGACTTGAGGCACTTACAAAGACAATAAAAACTATAACCTTTCATGTTTATTACACTTCAGCATAAAAATAACATAAATCCTCATGACATCATGATAAGCAGAGGAAAGACAGATGTTGTCAATAATTTAATTTTACTTGGATGTATAATCAATATGGGAGTTGTTGTTATGTGTCATCAAGTCACCTGCAACATATAGTGACCCCAGAACACTTGATCATGCTAATGCAAAACTTATACTTGAAGCAAGAGGCAATCGTCAGAACAGAACAAGGAAACACTACATGGTTCAAAATTGGGAAGGGCGTACGCCAGGGATGTGTCCTATCTCCATACCTTTTCAAGCTGTATGCAGAACAGATCATCCGGGAGCCCAGGCTCTATGAGGAGAAATGTGGCATCAGGATTGGTGGGAGATCTATTAACAATCTGTGTTATACAGATGACACAACCCTACTTGCTGAAACTGAGGAGAACCTGAAGCGCTTGCTGCAGAGGGTCAGGGACTGCAACCTTCAATACGTATTGAGGCTCAATGTCAAGAAGACAAAGATTCTCACCACTGGACCAATTGGCAGCATCAGGATGGATGGTGAAGAGATTGAGATTGTTCACAGCTTTAGTCCGCTTGGCTCCACAATCAACACTCTTGGCACCAGCAGCCAGAAAATTAAAGGACGTATTGTGATGGGAAAGTCTGCTGTTAGGGACCTCTCTAAAGTACTCAAGAGCAACTATGTGTCTCTGGAGACTAAGGTGCGTCTGGTATAGGCCATGGTCTTTGCAATCACTTGTTATGTGTCAGAGAGCTGGACAATGATCAGGGAGGATAGAAGGAGAATTGATGATTTTGAGCTTTGGTGTTGGAGAAGAGTGCTGAGAGTGCCATGGACTGCTAAGAAAACAAACAGATTTATCCTGGAGAGGGTTAAACTGGGCTGCTCCTTGGAGGCAAAGATACTGAGGCTTCATCTGACATATTTTGGTCATGTTGTAAGGAGGGACCGGTTCTTGGAGAGGGACATTATGCTTGGGAGGGTGGAGGGACGGTGCAGGAAGGGAAGGCCCTCTGGGAGATGGATTGATTCAGTGACTGGGGCAATTAGGATGAGTGTGTAGGAGACAATGAGATTGGCACAGGACAGAGCAGAGTTTAGAGCTGTTGTACATAGGGTTGCTATGAGTCGCAAGCGACTCAATGGTACATAGCAACAACAACATGCACAATACCTCTGCACCCTTCCCTATCCTGACCCAGTCTCACTGTCTCTAACATACCTACCCCCATTACCCCAGTTACTGTGTCAAACCATCTCATCAGGGTCTTCCTCTCCTGAGCTGTCCCTTAATCCTTCCAAGCATGATGTCCTTCTTCAAACACTGGTGCCTCCAGATCACATGCCCAAAATGGCAATCATAAAATCAAATAACATAATGCAATAAGCAAATATCTTGCCAAAAATCTCTTTATAGTGCTAACAATCAAGTATGTCACTTTGATGACTAAAATGTGCCTGACTCAAGCAATAGTATTTTCAACTGCCTCTTATACATGTGAAAGATGGACATGCCTCTTAACTGTGATGTCAGTAAGGAATATTGAGTATACCATGGAATTCCACAAGACCAAATATACTTATCTGGGAAGAAGTGCAGCCAGAATGATTCTTATAATTGAGAATGACGAGGCTTCAATTCACATACTTTGGACATGTAATCAGGCAGTGCTAGTCCCTGAAGAAAGATATCAGGCTTGGTAGAGTGACAAGTCAGTGAAAAAGAGGAAGACCGTTAACAAGATAGACTGACACAATGATAGGCACTCTTGCTGACACAATGATAGGCACTCTTGACTGACACAACTGATAGGCACTGTTAGCCTGGTTGGAAAAATAAATATTTTCTACCTGTGCCATATCCAGAAGCTTGTCGGTCAAAAGCCAATTAATTCAACTGTACAGTCCATGATGAGTTTCCACTGTCTAACTCTGAAGATTTCTTTGCATCTTACTAAAAAATAAGCATCCATCTTTTGGTTACTTTTGGTAAAGCAAATAGGATATTCTAAAGTATACCCAGAATAACGGAATAAACAATGTTTTATAACATATTTAGTTGCTTTTTCAGATAGACAAGATATTACCATAAAACCAGAACTGATATTAATAACAACATGCATAATTTGCAATTTTTCAAATTTGGGAATGTGAGCTGCATTTACCTGTCAAATATAATTTGGCAATAATCCTCTAGGACTCACCTTAAAATATGGAACAGGTAACAGAGACAAACATTTATATATGATTTTACGATATACTTAACAATTTCTTCCAGAATATGAGACACACTATGTAAATATTTACTATTAGCATAATGACTATGATGGAATTGTTTTGCTTTTGTTAAATTAAAATTTATTAAACATTTACTAGTCAATTTATTTTCTTAAACTAAGGGTCCTGGTAAAAAGAATGAGACTCAATATGACTGACAAAAATATGACCATCTTTTTGTCTTATCAACAATTGTATATGAAGAAATAATTAAAAAAACTATAGAATTTTTGTTTTGATAATATATACTGCATCAATAATTGGAAATGCATTAACTGTATAAATTATACGTTTATATATAAAACTATATACATAGTTTTAGACTATAAACTGAGGGTAAATTATTACTTGTTTAATAGCTTTTAATTTGGCCTGTAGTGCTGAAAATGATGAACACTCAACTATTTCAAAGATTTCCCATTGGTTCAAAAACAGTCCTTACTCTGGAAGATCCATCAGTAAATATTACAAGAGCATCAGAAATTGGTTGATTAACAAAAACTTTAGGAAATACAAATGAATTTTTATATGCAAAATATAATAATTTACCTTTAGGATAATGATGAGTAATTTGACCAGGATAATTGGCTAATGCAAATTATCCATTCTGAACAATATTGATAGAGCCAATTAACTTGTAAAGTATAATAAGGGATAATAATTTCATAAGGTTTTATGTTAAAACATTGTAATGACTCCTACTTTGACTTACCAATTGAGTACCAGCACTCTTGGCACAATGATCAACACTCTTGGCACCAGCAGCCAGGAAAAAAAAAGTATTGCAATGGGAAAGCCTGCTGTTAGGGACCTCTC
>NW_006399926.1:3683892-3684800 GCF_000299155.1 Elephantulus edwardii
TAACAACAACAACAACAACTATGTTACATTCACATAATGGAGAACTACATCACACTGAAACCATATTCACTAAACACTGCATCTAGAAGACAAATGCTGAGACTAAGTCTGTCACAAAATGGCAAATATTACACATGACCACTATTATTAAAAGCTAAAGAAAGATTACAGGAAGACAGAATAATTATTGGATGGTTATCAGGGATGGGAAGAGACAGAGAAGAGAGTAAATAATAGTAAATAGATACGCTCTCTTGTTGCCACTGAGATGGAACTGA
This sequence comes from Elephantulus edwardii, assembly GCF_000299155.1. Classification (NCBI taxonomy): domain Eukaryota; kingdom Metazoa; phylum Chordata; class Mammalia; order Macroscelidea; family Macroscelididae; genus Elephantulus; species Elephantulus edwardii. The sequence continues at coordinate 3,684,171 of NW_006399926.1, forward strand.
CTCTTACCTGATACTTTAGCAGGTTTTGAGAGGCTATAAACCACAAGGGAGGACATTGCTCATTTTCCACAGAGAAGCTGGTGGACATGAAACATCCACCTTGGGGTTGGCAGCACAACTCTCTACTAACTAGGCCACATATTTTGATGAATGAAGGAAAAGGAAATATACTATAAGCAGATGAGCAGCATGGTACCATTAAAGAAAGTAAAGGGACAGAAAATTCTGGAAAAGTTAATAGAAATCAGAACAATGGGGAAGGAAATTGATAACTTGTGATAGCACTGTGGGTACTGAAATTAATATTATAGAAAACAATATATACAAATGGCTGGATGAAAAAGAAATGAACTATTAGACATATCAGCTTGGATGGATCTCAAAGGAATTATGCAGAGTAAAAAAGGCCACTCCCATAGTGTCATATGTTGTTGTTTTGGGGGTTATTTGCCATCGAGTCGCCTGCAACTCATAGTGACCCTATGTACAACAGCCCTAAACTCTGCTCTGTCCTGTGCCAACCACACTGCCTCTGACACATGCATCCCGATTACCCCAGTCACTGAATAAATCCACCTCATAGAGGGTCTTCCTCTCCTGCGCCATCCCTCCACCCTACCAAGCATGATG
>NW_006399926.1:3685660-3728815 GCF_000299155.1 Elephantulus edwardii
ATAATAATTTCCTTACTTTATGCTTCATTCATATACATTGTGTTTTATATAGTCTTTCATTTACATCGTGTTTCATATAGAGCATTTTAACCATATGTGTGTAACAATTTATTTTTAATTTTTTTTTCTGATTTACAAAGTTTTAATACATTGTTTTTCACAAAAGATTCTTCCCATTTCCTTCACCCCACCCACTCATCAAATTGTGTAAACCTATGATTAACACCCTAACAGCCCATCCTAACCCCTCTATTTCCTCCCTCCCCACCCCCTTGGATCCTCATACTCATTCTATAATAATGGTTTTATACAGTATTTCCCCTTTTGGGACTGAGTTAGTTCACTCAGCATAAAGCTTTCCAGTGCTTCACAAGTTAGGTAGTAATTCACAAAATCAAATTTTTGAGCAAATAAAGTTTGCCCCTGGGGTGACTGCCTACTTGACAGAATGCCTGCGTGTCATGATCTATCAGAAAAGAAAAAAGCAAATTCTGCATGTACAACTTAGTAATAATGATTATGTTCTTTAAACTGGGTAACCATCTTCATCCTCATTCCAGAGTTATGCCTCCCTTATTAACATAAACTCACTGCTCCCTAAGTTTTCTAGCTACCCTTTCAAATCACTGAAATCACTTTGATCCCACATAGATTACTTTTTTCCTTTTTCTACTAGTTTATTTACAAAATTCGAATACATTGTTTTCAAGAACAAATTCTTTCAATTTCCCTCACCCTCCCACCCATCAAATTGTACAACCCCATGATTAATTCCCCTTCCCCCTGCACATCCTCATCCCTTTGCTTCCTACCTCTCCCATCCTTCTTGGATCCTTATATTCATTCTACAATAATGGTCTTATACAATATGTATCCTTGTGGAGAGCATTATAAAATATTCTTTGAACAACAGAACTATAGAAATAAAGAACAGATTGATATTTGCCATAGTTTAGAAATTAAAATAGATGACAGCTAGTGGGCGCACAGAGACTGACACCATGCAACATGGACAGTAGGAATTTGAGTCAGAACTTTTATGAAAATAATTAATTTGGGAGCCACAGGAGCAGTGAGTTGCAGATCCCCATGGAAGCCACCAGCTGAGCCACTGTGGGACACACCCACCAGAAGCAAGCAGGTCAGCAGGGAAACTGACTGAGTTTTCTTAAGCCCTACCAACTTGCCAGGAGTAAGTGGGCTGGTAGGAATTTGAATGAGTTTTCTTGGGCCTCGCCAGCCATCCAAGAGCGAGCAGGTCAGTGGGAATTTGACTGAGTTTTCTTAAGCATGGCTGGACCTGGGGCACCGCTGGGGTGGGTGCCTCTGGGTGAAGGCACATGGGTGAGGACTGCTGGGCAAGGACCAGTCAGCAAGAGTGGCTAGGTGGGAGATGGATACCTAGATTTTGAGTAGGGACCCCACTTGTGAGCATACCCAGATAGCTGAAATCTGAGTGAGGTCCCTGCAAGTGGTTGACTCATCCCTGTCCCTGATGGTTGTCCCGCCACCCCTCACTACCTCCTGTGTGGCCCCACCCCTCCATTCGGCTCCACACCTGTGCCTACACGTGCAGTCAATCAACTTGGTTTTAATCCAGAGCACCTTGATCTGACTTAGCTATAAGAGGCTGCTCTCACAAGCCCTGAGTGAACCTTTCTTGAGTCAGAAATCCAGAGAGAAACAAAGGTGGAGTAGCTGCCCCACCAATTTTTAAAGCACTGTCTTTAGATCAAGAACCTATCAATGTCATGAAAGAAGCAGGCTATTCCACACACTACACAAGCACAAAGTAAGATGTCACCCCCAAAGGTAGCACAGTATCAATGGATTTCCTGAACTCATATAAAGTCTGATAGAACTTTCAAACACAGAATTTAAAAGAACAATGATTGAATATTTTCAATGAGTGAGGAACAAACTTGAAGAATTCAGGACACTGCAAGCAAAAACCAGGAGGAGCTTAAAAAAACCAACCCAGAACAACACAGATAAAACAAATGAGGCATTAGGGGCACTAGAAAAACAAGAAACCATGATCCAAAATATGAGGTCCTATGTTTCAGATGCTGTCAACATGATGGAGGGACACATGAGCAGAGTTGAAGAGATGGAACACAGAACAAGTGCAATAGAAAGTAGAATTGTCACTACTGACCTGCTAGAGCAAAAAGCAAAATCATAAAGGAAGGAAAAAGAAGAAAACCTAAGAATAATGTGGGACGCCATCAAGAGAAATAACATGTGCATCATCAGAACACCAGAACAGGAAGAATCAAATAAAGGCTTTCCAGGCATAATGAAGAATAGAGGAAAAAAATATTCAAGAAGCCGAGTGAATACTGTGTAGAATAGACCCCAAAAACCAAACAAAACAAACCCAACGCATATCATAGTCAAATTTGCAAGAATCAAAGATAAGGAGAGAATTCTGAAAGCAGTGAGGGAGAAACAAAGAGTAACCTATAAGGGAGAGCAGATAAGATTAAGTGCTGATTTCTCAGCAGAAACCATGCGAGCAAGAAGACAGTGGAAAGACATATATCAAACATTCAAAGAATACAACTGTCAACCAAGAATATTGTACCCAGTGAAACTGTTCATCAAATATGAAGGAGAGATCAAGATATTCCCAGAAAACAGAACCTAAGGAAGTTTGTAAAAAAAAAATAGGCCAGCGTCTACTTTTAGTTTTGTCTAGTTTTTCAGGAAAAACTGACAGATGTCATTCTTACACAGGTGCCACAGAAATCAGCATGGATCAAAGTAACTAGCAACAAAACCAAAATGAACTCAACAAAATGATAACAATAAAATCCTGCCTTTCAATAATCACACTGAATGTGAATAGTTTAAATACACTACTGAAGAGAAAAAGAGTAGTGGATGGGATAAAAAAAAAACCCCACCAATATGTTGTCTTTAAGAGACATACCTGAAAAATGAAGATAAAGACTAAATATAAAAAGATGGGGAAAAATATACCAAGAAAATGGTAACCAGAAAAAAAGCAGAGTAGCGATATTAATCTCTGATAAAATAAAGTTCAATGAAAAAGCCATCACAATAGACAAGGAGGGTTACTACATAATGCTTAAAGGGTCAATAGAACAAGAGGACATAACAATAGTAAATATCTATGCACCAAATGAAAGACCTGCAAAATATATAAAACAAACATTAACAAAATTGAAAAAGGAAACAGACAACACTACTATAGTAGTTGGACACTTCAAGTTGGACACGCTCAAGAAAAGATAGAACTACCAGAAAAAAAACTCAACAAAGATGCTCAAGAATTAAACCACACAATAAACCAACTTGGCCTCATAGATATTTATAGGCTAAGTACCAAAAATACCAACAGTATACATTCTTCTCCAATGTGCATGAAACATTCTCCAGAATAGATCACATTTTAGGTCACAAGGCAAGCATCAATAAATTAAAAAACATAGAAATAATATAAAGCATTTTCTCAGACCACAATGCTACAAAATTAGAAATTAATAACAAGAGGATAAAGGAGGAAAAAATCCATACATTTGGAAGCTAAACAACACCTTGCTTGAATATGAGTGCTTACTAGAAGAAATGAAAAATGTCTTGAAATAAATGACAATGAAAACACCACTTACCAAAACCTCTGGGAAATAGCCGAAGCAGTAATACGAGGTCAACTTACAGCAATAAGCATGCATATCAAAAGGCAGGGGGAAATGACCATTGACTCTATCCCAACATCTTTAACAAATTGAAAATGAACAGCAAGAAAATCTGACACCCTCTAAAAAACCCTGAAATTATAAAAATCAGAACAGAAATAAATAAAATAGAAAACAGAAAAACAATTGAAACCATCAACAAAACTAGGAGTTGGTTCTTTGAAAAGGTCAATAAAATTGACAAACCACTAGCGAAACTAACAAAGGAAAAGAAGGAAGAAACAAATAATCTGAATAAGAGATGAAATGAGCAACATCACAACAGAACCAACTAAAATAAAAAGACTAACACTGGAATATTATGAAAAATTATACTCAAACAAATATGAAAACCTAGAAGACAAATACTTAGAATACTAGAATGGACAAATACTTAGAAATTCACAACCTACCTAAACTGACACCAACTGAAATTGAACACCTGAACAGACCCATTACAAGAGAAAAAATTGAAAAGGTAATAAAACAACTTCCAGCCAAAAAAAGTCCTGGACCAGATGGTTTTACAAGTGAATTTTATCGAGTATCCAGAGAAGAGCTGTCACCAATTAAAAACTATTTCAGAAAATAGAAAAAAATGGAATTCTCCAAAACTCATTCTATGAAGCAAACATATCGTTGATACCAAAGCCAGGTAAAGACACCATGAAAATAGAAAACTACAGACCAACATCTCTCATGAACACTGATGCAAAAATCCTGAATGGTACACCAATTGACATATTTCAGCTAACAGATGCTTCCCTGGACGTGCTCACCAAGTTGTGCCAAGAAATCTGGAGAATAACCACCTGGCCAACTGACTGGAAGAGATCTGTATTTGTTCCCATTCCAAAGAAGGGTGACCCAACAGAGTGTGGAAACTATAGAACAATATCATTGATTTCACATGCAAGCAAGATTTTACTGAAGATCATCCAAAAACGACTGGAACAGCACATCAGCAGAGAACTGTCAGAAGTCCAGGCTGGGTTTAGAAGGGGTCCTGGTACTAGGGATATTGTAGCTAATGTTAGATGGAACCTAACTAGAGATACAAAATATCTATGCAAAAACTCCTACAGAACATTTCTGCAAGACACAATAAAAGACCTAAAGAAATGGAAAAATGTGCCCTGTTAATGGATATGAAGACTCAAAATTGTGAAAATTATAATCCTACTAAAAGCAATCTACATATTCAGTGCAATCCCAATACAGATACCAAATTCATTTTTCAAGGAGATTGAAAGGGAAAGTGTCATGTTAATATGGAGAGGAAAGAGACCCCAAATAAGCAAAACACTTCTGAGAAACAAAAATGAAGTGGGAGGAATAGCACTCCCTGACCTTAAAACCTACTACACAGCAGTAGTAACCAAAACAGCATGGTAGTAGTACAATGACAGGCACACAGACAAATGGAACAAATTGAGAATCCAGAAAAAGACCCAGCTATCTATGTTCAATTGATATTCAACAAGGAAATAAAAACTATCAAATGGGGAAATGACAACTTCTTCAACAAATGTTGCTCGCAAAACTGGACTGGACCTTCAGAAAGAAAGGATCCACACTGCATACCACACACAAAAATCACCTCAAGGTGGGTCAAAGACTTGGGAGTAAAGCCTAAACCCATAAAGTTCCTAAGAGACAAACTGGGATCATGCTTAGAAAGCCTCGTCTATGGTATAAAGGGACTGCCAAATATAGCCAGAAATGCACAATATGAAGAGGACAAAATTGATGAATGGGACCTTCTAAAGATTAAATCCCTGTGCACATCAAAAACTTTTTCCAACAGGTTGAAAAGAAACCCCACTGACTGGGAACAAACATTTGGCAATATCATCTCAGACAAGAGTCTCATAACAAAAGTTTATAGAATACTCCTGGACCTCCACAAGAAAAAGATTGATAACCCTATTATAAAATGGGCAAAAGACATGGAAAGAATTTTCACAGAGGAAAGATATTCAAATGGCAAAGAGACATATGAAGAAATGCTCCAAATCAGTGGCAATGAGAGATGCAAATAAAAACTACCATGAGATACCGTCTCTTTGCAGTAGCCATGGCAAAGTTTAACAGGACAGCAAGTAATAAATGTTGCAGAGGCTGTGGTGAGATAGGAACTCTTAGACATTGTTGATGGGATTGTAAAATGATACAACCACTCTGGAAGGCAGTTTGGCGCTTCCTCAAAAAGCTGAACATAGACATTCCATATGACCCAGCTATTCCATTGCTTGGAATATACCCCAAGAAAATGAGAGTTGAGGCTCAAACGGAAATTTGTATACTAATGTTCACAGCAGCATTATTCACCATCACAAGAATATGGATACAGCCCAGATATCCAACCAAAAATGAGTGAGTTAAGAAGTTCTGGTACATTCATACAGTGGAATACTACACAGCATGCAGGAGCAATAATTTTGTAAGTTATTACCTAACCTAACTTGAGAGGGACTGGAGAGCATTATGCTGCATGAACTAACACAGCACTTCAAGGACAAATACCGTATGAAACCATTATTGTAGAATGAGTATGAGGATCCAAGGAGTAGGTGGAGCAGGCAGGGGAGGATAGGAGGGATGGAGGTGTTAATCATAGAGCTGCACAATTTGATGGGAGGGTGAATGAAATGGGAAGGATCTTTTGTGAAAAACAATGTATTCAAACTTTGTAAATAATCAGTATAAATTTTTTTTATATAAAAGGGGGGGAACCCAGTCACTAAATGAAAAGCATTAACTCACAGATAAATATCCATATACAGACCTACCCATAAATTCTCTAAATAACAAAGGTTGTAGGGTAATTCAAGGGAGTAATAGTTCTAAGAAAATTGGTTATTCATATGGTCATATGATTTGAATTGTTTTCCCTCAAAATGTGTTTCAATTCTAACCCATATACAGGGAGCTCTAGTGATGTAGTCCACATCAGGTTGCACTGGGATATTTCTAGAGGTTCAAAAATGCCAGCAGCTCCTCCAGATAAAGATGGGCATCTTCTCCCATTGTGAGTTACAGCCTCGAAGATCCAGGTAAAGGCTGCTGAGTTGGAATTGGGGGAATGATTGCTCCTTGGAGGCAAGGATTCTGAAGCTTTATCTGACATACTTTGGGCATGTTGCAACGAGGGACCAGTCCTTGAAGAGGGATGTCATGTGGGTGAAGGGAGACCCTCAATGTGATGGATTAATTCAGTGACGGGGTAAAGGGGTAAGTGTGTTACAGACAATAAGGTAGGCTTAGGATAGGGCAGGGTTCAGAGCTGTTGTATAAAAGGTCTGAGTCACAGGCAACTTGATGGCACATAAAAATAAACAAAACGACTTGTCTAAAAATAGACATTTTCTTTTGTTATGTTTTGGAAGCAAGAGTGGCATCCACATCCTAAACAACATGCCTCTAGAAACTCTATGAACTTTGAGAAACAAGGATGGTTATAGAAAGGCTTCAGGTCTTTTGTTCATAGGGTCGCTATGAGACATGCTCCACTCAAAGGCAATCAATAAGAACATGCTATGTAAGCTGATTAACTTTATCTGATCTTGTTTACAGTCAGTGTGTGGGGGAAGACTCTTGTCTAGGCAAACAAGATCTGGTGGGCAGGACTTTGTATTTAAAAATCAGCAGGGCCCAAGAGCCTATTATTGTGTTTGGAGAGAACATTGTTCTAAGTGGTGCAGCATCTGTCTGTCAGTTTGCTGTACTGAGATTACATGGGCTTGCAGTGATACTGAAATCTTTGACACTAGTGTGTCAAATTACAAAAAGGTTTCCCATCATGGACAGGTTTTGGTGGAGCTCCCTGATTAAGACAGACTAGGAAGCAGGATGAGCCGTTTACTTCCTAAATAAAAGGCTTTTGAAAACCCTATGAACACTAAATAAAGAGGATAGTTATAGTAGTGTAATGGTAGAGCCCAGATTGGAAGTCATTTGAAATGAGGAAAATTAATAACAAACATCATTTAACAATTGGTACTTAGAATGTACATAGCTTCAGTGTTGGAAAACTTGAAATTGTTAAAAAGAATCAATGTCTTTGAGCTGTGGTGTTGGAGAAAGGCACTAACCATCCCATGGACAGCCAAGAGAACAAACAGATATGTCTTGGAGAGGGTGCAGCCACAGTGTTCTTTGGAGGCAAGAATGATGAGGCTTCACCTCACATACTTTGGACATGTTGCTAGGAGGTGCAATTAGTAGAGATTACGTTTAAAATCTATTTAAGTCTGGTATGGTTTTTTAAACACTGTTGTTTGTTCTTGTTAAGGGCTGTTGAGTACGACTCATAGCAACCCTATGAACAAAATATTTGAACCCTGTCCGGCGCCATCCTCATAATTCTCGACACACAGAAGCCCACTGCAGAAGTCACTGTATCAATCCACCTGGTTGAGGGTCTTCCTCTCCTTCACTGAGCCTTCACCCTTCCCAACATTATGTCCTTCTCTAAGGAATTTCACCTCCTAGCAACATGTCCAAAGTATGTGAGGTGAAGGAAGAATATTAAATGATCCAGGAAGCCTTAAAAGAAGATAGAAATGAATTGGACACAGAATTTCATGAAATAGTGTATGAGCAAGAACCTGTGGTGACACAGGAAGTTCAACCTACTCTGAAAGAACTGGCAAAAAACAAGGCCCCAGAAATTGATGGCATACATATTGGCATATTTCAACAGCTGCTGTCCTGGATTTGCTCACCAAATTGTGCCAAGAAATCTAGAGGACAACCACCTGGCCGAGTGGAAGAGACCTATATTTGTTCCCATTCCAAAGAAAGGTCATCTGACAGAGTGTGGAAATTATAGAACAGTATTGATATCACATGCAAGCAAGATTCTGCTGAAGATTATCCAAAAACAACTGGAACAGCGCATCAACAGAGAACTGAGGGAAGCGCAGGCTGGATTTAGAAAAGCCTGTAGCACTAGGGATATTATAGCTACTGTCAGATGGATCTTGACTGAAAGCAGGGAGTACCAGAAGAATGTCTGTGTGTTTCATTGACTATGCAAAGGTATTTGACTGTGTGGATCACAACAAACTATAGCTGACTCTGAGAAGAATGGGAATCCCAGAACACTTGATTGTGCTTATGTGAAACCTATACTTGAGGCAGTCATCAGAACAGAGCAAGGAAAACACTCATGGTTCAAAATTGGAATGACTGTGAATCAAGGATGTGTCTTATCTCCGTATCTTTTCAATCTATAAGCAGAACAGATTATCTGGGAGGCTGGGCTCTATGAGGAGAAGTGTGGCATCAAGATTGGAGGTAGACTCATCAACAATCTGCATTATACAGATGACACACCGTGCTTGCAGAAACTGAGGAGGACCTCAAGTGCTAAACTACTACTAAATTATAAAAAGGGCTGAACAGAGACAAGGACATACATACACACCATAAAGAAAGACAAACATCAAAGAATTCTAAGGAATTTGAAGGAATCATGGAGAAATAGTCAAGAAAGAAACTTCCCCTAGAACAAAGCCCTGAATTTAGACTCTTGAAATGGAAAGACAATATTCTGCTCTTTAAAAATTACCCACCTGTGGTATTTTTGTTATAACAGCGGTAGATAATAAAGAAATAGGAGAACTAGAAACTGTATCCTACCTCTCTTATGGCATAGGGAAGCAAATAAAAATCTGTACATTTAGGAGAGAGGAAAATGTTTTAAAAGATGACACATAAAGTATAAAAAAGAAAAGAAAAAATATTGAGATACTTAAATAAAAGTTTAAAATTACTATTTCTACATCCAAAGACTCTGTCCTCCATGTTCTCCAAAAACCATGCTCAAGTCCTAACTCCTGTACCTGCTGCTTGCAAATGGGATTTTTTTTAGATATCAGTTAAATGAAGTTGTAACAGAGCAGGATGAGTCCTGATTCCAACCCACGATTGTTGCTGTTGTTATGTGCCGGCCGTCAAATTGCCTGCAACTCATAGTGACCCTATATACAACAGCTCTGAACCCTGCCCTATCCTGAGCCAACCTTGTTTCTGACATACCTACTCCTATTACCCCAGTCATTGAGTCAATCTATCTCATCAAGGGACTTCTCTTGCACTGTCCATTCACCCATGATTAGGAATGTTTTATCAATGGAAATAATAAAGAGATAGTTACACACAAGAAGATGACAATACATGAGGATTTGTCTGAAAGCCAAAGAATGACAAGAAACATCCAGGGTTTCCCGAAACTGAAAAACACAAGGAAAAAATCTTCGCCTACAGTTGGCAAAGATCAAGCATATGCCTTGAATTTGGATGTCTAGTCTGCAAAACAATGAGAAAATAAATGTGTGTTCTTTAAAGCCCTCCATTTTGTTATGGTAGCCCTAGAAAACTCAGAAACCATACAGAAAGTGCCGTTCACACACTAGGAGACAGTCACAATATACATCAACTGACAAAATACTACCATGTAAAACATATACAAAGAACTAAAATGAATAACATACTAACAACCCAATGAAACAATAAGGGAAAAAAGGCTATTTTTTAAAAATAGGAAACATGAATAGATAAGATGTATTACTAGCGATGAAAATGCATATTAAAACACCGTATCATTTTATATTTATCAGTAGGTAAGTTTGTGGTTTGTTTAAAACACAATTCTAAAGTGTTGGAAAGAATATGAGGCAATTTTAACCCTTACATACTGCAAATGAGGGAGAAACGGGAGTAAGAGCTTTCGAAAACAATTTGCATTGTCCAGTAAATGTGAAGGTGAATAAATTTAATACTGCATTTCCACGCCTACATGTATGCTCTAGACAGTCTGTTACATACGTGTACCAGAAATACTGCATTTGCAGCACTGTTTTTCCCCTCAGATGAAAGGGGGATCTTAGCGAGATTCCAAGGCCATAGAGTTCGGGACACGGACTCCCCCCCCCGAGAAAGCCGAGGAATTGTTGGAGATGGGTCTTGTTGACCTTCTTCTTGGGGTGCAGGTTGTTAATATGGCGCATTTTTTTCTTTGCCGCATTTGACAGTACGGGGGTGTAGATGAGCGTAACACTTGCGTCAGATGACTTTGCCGCAGTTATTCTTCTGGGCGAACTGGCGCAGTGTACGACGGTGCCAACGCGCATGCGCGTCACCAGGTGTTGGGAAGACTTCTCGGGATGTCGTAATCTCGGAGAATGCCGCAGTCCTCCAGCTGTTGGTCTGCAAAAATCAGACGCAGTGGTGGGAGGGCGGGGGAGCCCGGGGTGGTTTTGTCTAGGATTTTTGTCCTTGACATTCTCGATGGTATCCGTGTGCTTGACCCGAAAATGATGGCTTTGCCTATTAGGGTCTTTACCGAGATACCGCTTAGGGGTTTACTGGGGACACATTTTAAATAGGAATATAAAGAAATAAAAAGTTCATTGATAAGACAGTGAATACATTGTTGTGTATTAATAGAATTTAATACTATGCGGTATTAAAAATTAATGAACTATACCCACTGACTTCATGAATATTTGTATAATGTGAAGGGATATGTCATTAAACATATACAGTCTTACTTCCATTTTAAACCTATGGTGGCAGAGGGGGGGAAAATCACCTAACACAGCACAGGTGTTTATGGCAGGGGTGGGGTATGGTAAAGAATGCTCAGAAATAAGATTATGGTGGTTGTATAACTCAATATACGGAAAACCTGAATTACGCACTTTAAACAGATGACTTTTGTGATATGTAAAACATATATTTCCCATTTTCTGCTTAATTTTTCATTACATTCTGGTATTAAAAGTGTATCTATTTTTCTGTTTCTCACCACGTTGCACCAAACATAATTTTTATCAGGGCAGGGACTTTTTCTGTTGACATTTGTATCTCTAACAGATAGAATTGTGCCCGACACATAGCAGGAGCTTGATTGACTTGGGGAGGAGCAGGAGTTAGTTGGGCTAGATTGACTGGGTGAAATGGTATGCCCTGAGATAATGTTAAACTTTAAACCAAAAATATTCCTTTAAGTGTTCTTAAAACGTAATGATATTTTAGCTTAACTCATAAAACAAAAGTCTGCATTGGAAGGCCTATCCAAAAATGAATGGATGATCAGACAAGTGTATTCTAATTGAATGGAGGGGAATAAACTTTCATTCAAATCACAATTTAAAAAACGATCTATTTGGAATCAAATTGACAACAGTAACTTGAAAGATTACATAGAAACCTTGGAAACAATGAGTTTATGTTAATGAGTAACAACTAAGATAAGGAGGGTAAGAATAAATTATTACATTCTTGGAGTTTTGCAACCACTGTCACTAAATTGTATATGTAAAAACTGTTGTATTAGTGTTTTACTGTGTATATTCTCAAAAACAGAAACAACAAAAACCACAATATTAATTTGGACAATCAGGATAGAATTAAAAAAAGAATCCTGACACTATAGAAAATGTAACTAATGTCACAGAACAATCTGCATGTTGTCATTAGAAGATGCCAGTGCATTGGCTAATAGACCTCATAGCCTCTTTATGAACAACAGTTCAGAACCTTACCCTATTTTGTACCATCCTCATAATCTCCAACATCCAAGTACATTGTTAACAGTCACTGTGTCAATCCATCTCCTTGATGGTCATACTCTCCTTTACTCATCCTAGCATATCTTTTTCAAAGGACTGGGCACTCTTGACAACATGCCCAAACTATGTTAAGATAGAATTTTATCATCCTTGCCTCTAAAGAGTACCCCTAGGTACACTTCTCCAAGACAGATTTGTATGGAAATTGTCATTTGGGATTTGAAACTGTTATGTAAATGTCCAATAAAAACACAGTGAGATTTTATTTCAAAACAATTTTTAAATAAAAATGCTAATTGTGTAAATCAGCCAGCAATTTCTCAGAGTTCACCTAGCAATAAAACAAGTCTAAGATTTGCATAAAGATGTTCTTTGCAGCAATGTACATAACAGAACAATGAACTCTAAGAAAAATGAAAGAAAAGAAACCATATATATGATCAGTACTTCTGCATAATAGTCCCTGTATGGGACAATCAAGGTAAGTGCTGTCAAATCTACTTGGATTTACAGTAATCCTATAGGAGAGAGTAGAACTGCCCACAGGGTGTCTGAGAGAGTAAAGCTTTACAAGGCAGACTGCTTCATCTTTCTCCTGTAGAGCAGCTGGTGGGTTTGAACTGCTGAACTTTGGTTAGTAATGCAACATTTTAGACCATTGTGCCTAATAATGAAGGTCTATGAGAAAAGCAAGGATAGTGAACATTTGTCTCACATACTTAGGGTATTTTATCAGGAAAGACCTGTTTCTAAAAAGATAATATGCTTGTTAGAGAGTCAGGAAAAAAAAAAAGGAAGAGCCTTAATGAGACGGATTAGCACAGGGGCTGTAACAATGAGCATAAGCAAAGCAGAGATTATGAAATGACATAACAGCTGGTAGTGTTTCGTTGTTTTTTAGAGAGAAGCTGAGTCAGAGCTGACTCAATGGTACCTAATAAACAACAGTGAGACTCAAGACAGACAAAAATTGGTTCTTTGAGAAGACCAACAAGCTAGTTGAACATTTGAAATAATTAGCTAGGAAGAGACAGCATAATAATTCCCCCGTACATTTTCATTATAACATGCTGTGGAAATTAATAAAATCCCAAAGTTCAGTCATTTATAACACATGTTTATTTCTTGTTCCCGGAATATGTTGACTGTTAGATTCATTGTGACTTTGCTGAGTTCTCCTCCACATATTCTTTGTTTTGGGAGCTGAGCATCCTCCCATTAAAGACTTCTCATTCCCATGGGAAACAAAAAAGACCAAAAGAGGTAGTGGTTATATGTAATAGCTTTTAAAATTTCTGATCAAATATGTTATCATTGTGGCCAAGTTTATTTTAAGTAAGGTTAGTGATTTGAATCTACCCAAAAGTACCTTAGAAGGAAGTCTTAGTGTTCTCCTTCCAGAATCTACATTCTACTTTTAGAATATCATTTCAATGTTGTCATTAAAAACCCTATGGAGTACCAAGTATTTTCTAAAATACAACACATGAGTTGGCACTATTAGCTGGAATCAACACAATGGCAACTAGTTGCTTTTAGCCCCTCCGCTTCCCTTTAATATTTTAATAGGGATATAAATAAAACTTACAGAAATATTGTAAATTTGCCAAACAAAATATATAGCAATTAACCTAAAATTCCCTTTTCAAAACTCAGGGTTAAGTTTAGAATGCCCACTGTCATGATTTAAACTGGCATTGATCATAACAAGTTTAATACTTTAGAAATAAAAGGCAATAAGGACTGGGCAGAAGGAAATAGCACTGGTATTATTTTCAGGTAGTGACTGTTTACCCCTGAAAAAGTAAAAAAGAATCAATAGGAAAATTATTAGAAAGAACCTTTAGAAAAGTAGCTAGATACACTATCAATATACAAAACTCAAATTAATTTCTACATCAACAACAAACAAAAAGTAATTTTGAAAGTGTAATTTTATACTACTTATAATAACAATAAAAACTAAAAACTGGGAAGAACCTCAACAAAAGATATGCCAGATCTGGATACAGGAAATAATAAACCTGAAAAACATTAATGAAAACCTAATAAAAAGACAGCTACCCCCCTAGTCATAGATTAGAAACTCAACATAAAAAAAAAAAATGTCAGTGCTCTATTTACTATGACACCAATTAAAAATCCCATGGTTTTGTGTGTGTGGTGTGACCCTGGAGGACATT
The DNA here is from genome assembly GCF_000299155.1 of Elephantulus edwardii. Taxonomy (NCBI): domain Eukaryota; kingdom Metazoa; phylum Chordata; class Mammalia; order Macroscelidea; family Macroscelididae; genus Elephantulus; species Elephantulus edwardii. The sequence continues at coordinate 3,700,130 of NW_006399926.1, forward strand.
ATGTTGTGTGAAATATCTCAGACACAAAAGGACAAATACTGCATAGTGCCACTGTTGTAAAACAGGACTGAGTTTGAGGTTGAGTGGAGACTGAGAAAGAGGGGATAAATGATATATAATGCATTGAAACATATGAGAGAGAGAACTGTTTAAAAGGGATATGTGATTAGGTATTATTGTCATGACAGGAGTCCAGAACGAAGGTTGCATAGTGGAGTGGACTTGGGGGGAGGGATTGTATAACATGAAAGAATTTTACTTTTCAAAGAGAAGAGTGAACTGGGGGAAGGGGCGGGCAGGGAGAAAAGTGCAAAAATGAATAAATGGAAGTCCAAAGTCTCTGTAAATTTTCATTAAAATTAGTTAAGAAAAAAAGAAAGAAAAAGCTGGTTTTAAAATGTATATGAGAAAACTAAGGATCAAGACATTAACAAAGAAGAAAAAAAAAACAGGATGATTTGTTCTACAAAATATCAAAGACTTTTTTATAAAGCTATGGAAGTTAAACAGATTGCAAGAGGATAGTCAATAAATGAATGGAGGTAGGAAGCATCATTTTATGAAAAAAGGTAAAACTGGGTCCCTGCTTCATACCACACCAAAACCAAAAGAAACAGAAAAGAATAAGGATATAACTACCAAAGGCAAAATAAAATATTTTAAAAATACATATATATGAAAAAAACTTACATTATAAATCCAAAGTTAGTATCAACTGTTTTATCAAACAGAAGGTGAAAAAGCAAATTGCAGAATTTTACAAAACATCTAACTCACTATGAATTAATGGACAGAATATATAAATAAATTTACAAAATACCAGGGAACTCTGGTCACTTACATAGTGGTAAGAAATTGTGCTGTTGTGCTGTCAATGCAAAGGCACAAGGTTTGAATCCACCATCCACTCCACAGGAGAAAGATAGGCAATCTCCTCTGATACGATTTACTGCTTCTGAAAACCCATTAGAGGGTCAGCTATGGGTAAGTTCCAACTCTATGGTATCCAACAACAAAAAATTACTAAAAAAAGATAAATAACCTATTGAAACCATTGAAACAAGTTCCAGTAAAAAGAAACTATAGATTGCAAATAAATTTCTAAAGATGTTTAGCTGCCAAAAACACCAGGGTAAGATGTTAGAAAGGATGTGGATAGTGATAGAAGTATAAATTGGTACTGAGTAGCATATAGTTGAATAATGCTATACACAGAATTCAGCACTTCCACTTCTAGGTAAACAGATTCAAGAGAAATTTGTGAACACCAGAAGGCAATGCTCTTACCAACAGTGTTAGATAGATAAAAAAACCCTATAAAGTGTGTGTATCTATATGCAACAGCTGGAAAACAAGTAAGCAAATTATGTTGGCCCAATGATTGAATGAATGATCATCTGCTAAATGATCCATTCAATCTGTTCTGCAGGAGAAAGATCTAAAAAGTTCTTTAGGATTACAGCTTAGAAAAGCCTTTGGAGGCCTTTCTATTGTCACACGGAAATTTGAGTCATAATGTACTCAACTGTCCCTAACACCCCAACAATATACAATAGTTTATTAAATGACAGTGAAACTTAATGATGAATCTGTTACGTGTTTGTGAAAATTCCAGAATATAACAGTTTAAAAACAAGGGATAAAAACCCTAAGAAATTAAATGGTATTGTTTAGTAATACATATAAATGTATAAAATATTAGCGCATGTAATGGTGAACAAATTCAAGATGAGAGAAACTTTTAATAGGAGGTAATAGGAGAGGATAAAAAGTTATAAGTAGATGAGAGTTACTGGTAATATCTAAGTGTTAAAGGAAGTGTTCATTATTTTAACATTAAATTTAACTAGGCCACCAAAGGCTCACTAATTATACAAATGGGTCTATACTTGAAGCCCATTAAACAGAAATTAATAAATAATTAACAAGATTGTACCTACATACTCTTCTCAAGGCTTTCAGGCTAAGAAAAAGTTTAATCAAGATCATAAGTAAAAAGGCATCACCCCAAACCTAAGTACCTACTGCCTACAGTGCCCACAATAACGCCAGTTTAAAAAAAATCACAGAAGACAGAGCAATAAAAACTAAGCTTTCCTAGGACGCAAACAAAAGAGGAAGGAATCACGTGGCATGCCCTCCCACGCTCGGCGCTTCAATGATGTCACCAATCCGCGACCGGGCCATTGATTCCCGACTGAAGGGAGGGAGGGCTGAGCTCTGAGGTGGGCGGGGAGAGGGTCTGCGCGGCAGTGGCAACCTCTGGAGTCTGACTGTGTCCCAAGGTATTGCCAGGCTTGGTAAGAGGCTTTCTCCTTCTCTACCCTCATTTTACCCGCATGAAACACCCGGGACATCGCAGCCTCTGCTGTCTCTGACTCTGATGGAAAAAGAAAACACCGGGGTACCCGGGTAGGCTAAGGGTGGTTGAAGGGCTGGTTGGTACAAGGGTGGTGGGGGTCAGCGGCCAGTTTGCAATATCCGGAGAGGCGCATGCCCCTTGTGCGTGTGTGTGTGTGTGTTTGTGTGTGTGTGTACGCTCTGTGTGCATGTGTAGGCGGAGAGGGCTGAGCACGATGCTTTGGCGCTCACGCCTGCTGGAGTGGAACAGCTGGGTACCAAGCCCTTCTTTCCAACTGCCCCACCTCGGAGAGTGACTGGAGAGTGAAGCGCCTAGGACTCCTCTGGGCACCCACTTTTTTCCCACCTTCTCCCTCACATTGAATAGATGCAAGTCCAGCGCCTCACTCCTTGATATAGTATCTGCCATCCTTGCCTCGCTTTACAGTAGGAAGGCGGAGGCGCCTACGATGAGAGCCCACTACGATGAGAGCCCACTACGGGTCATGATAATCAGTGTTCCCTGCTGTCCGGCTTGGGTCCTGGAGGCCTAGTTGCGTCATATTCCCTTTCTCCGTCTATTTCTTATGTTCTTGGACCCTAAGTGTTGCGCGCTGGTATCAGAGATTAGGAAACTTGCCTCGGAAAATGGTGGCGTAGTACGGTATGTGTTGCGCTAACCAAAAGGTCAGTGGTTCAACCCTAGGAGCTGTTCGCGGGGGAAACCGGTAGGCAATCCCTTTTCAGAAAGATTTACAATCAAGAAAATCAATGGAGAGTTGCTTTAACTCACAGTCCACTCGCCTGTGATGGGTTTTGATTTTGGTTTTGGTTGGTGATGAGTTTTGGTTTGGGCTGGAGCGGTGGGTTTTGGATTTATGTGTGTGCTGCTGGGGGCTGTATGTGTGTAAAGAATATGTTGACCAAGCATGCAGTTAGATGAGGGGACTGTGGCTGAGCAAGGAGGGGACTTGCACACCGAAATCGTCACAGCGGCTTGTTGCTGATGAGTGAGGCAGGGTTGTTCCAAGTCGGGAGAATGCAGAATCCTCAAACTGTTAGGCAAATGGGAATGATAAGACCACTGTTTTTCTCTCTCAATGAGTATATGGTTTGGTTATTTTTTTTTTTTAAGATCCTGAACTATTTTTCATTAATTTAACAAATAGTTGATTGATTGCACTGTGGGAGGCAGGGATGGACATAGAGTGGAAAGAGCATGAACTTTGGAGGCAGTTTTACCGCCACCAGCTGTGTGACAATGAATGAGCTGTTGAACCCCTCCCATTTGGTCTTATCAACGGAATAAGGATAATTACATCTGCCTTGCACTTGTTTCAGACTTAATATTATTAGTAAGGACCCAGCACCCACGCTCTTGAATCACCTTTCTGGCTGAATGTTTCCCATTGCTACAGTTGCTTGAGAAACAAGGCAACTATTTACTATCTGATGTTTCCAGAATATTTCCTGTTCTGCGAGATATGATAAAACAGACTTGGAAGAAAGATTTCAAAATCCAAAATATCTCTACTACAGACATAGAATTTTAAACCTATAGAGAGATTAAAGCCTGACTTTATTTTACGAAGCAGTTGCTGTGAAAAATAGATCCCAACTCCTGATCCCTTGTATGCCAGAGCAGAATTATACTTAATAGGGTGGTTCATATATATGTGCTTAATAGGGTTTTTAATACAGAAACATTTTTTCATTCTGGCAGTAACTAAGAAGTTTTGTTTATTTATTTAAGTTAAATCTAACCACAACCTCCTAAATACTTCTCCATTATGACATCCCTTTGGGATCTCCTATTTTTCTTGAGAATCCACTGCTATTGAATCAATTCTGGTTCATAATGACCCTATAGGAGATGGTAGAACTGTTCCATAGGTTTTGTGATGCTGTTAATTTTTAGAGGAGCAGATTGCCTCATCTCTCCCTCTGAGCTGCTGCTGGGTTCCAGACAGTTAAAAGGGTTTTCAATGGCTGATATTCCCCACCCCCCCTTTTTTGCTGTTCTTCTCAGGTGCCTCTGGGTGGACTCAAACTACCATCCTTCTGGTTAGCAATGCACCACATTAACCATTTACACCACCTTTATCAAACTGTTGTTATTTGCCTAACACTGTGCTAAATTTCTTTACATGTTTGTTACATCCAGCAACACATAAGCATTACTCCCATTTTACAGAAAGCAGAACATATGATTTGGCCAAAGTTCAAACACTAATTAATGACAAGATGGAAATTGAACCCAAGCTTTCAGGTGATGTGGTTTTAATTTTGTTTTTTCTTAGTGACTAGTGTCCTGGCAAGGTGAACTTTGTGGGTGGGGGCAGCAAGTGAGGTGGAATATATGCAGTTTCAAGTGCCAGCATTTGCTGCAAGAATGACATCTCAAATTGCTCTGATACAGTATCTTATTTTCTATTTTGCCTAGCATGGTCCAGATATGAACCAGGAGAACCAGAGGGAAAGGAAAGCTCATGAGCACACAGTACTGCAGTCATAAGCACACGGTAGATAACTCGGTAAATGCTTGTGGAAGGAAAAAAAATCCTGAAGCATTATTTCTGCCAAAAGGAGTCCCAGTACTTAATACTTAGGCACCCTTAAGCTAGCAGTTTTAATACTATAACACAATGTAATATGAATATCTTTCTTATTCATAGATTTAAATATTTGAAACTGTGATTCAGACCAAGATGGATCTTATTATCTGTGACCAGCTGATTTGATTGTTCATATATGTGAACAACAGAACCTGAGCTTCTGGGCTGGTGTAGTAATCTCTTGAGATGCAGCAGTTTGTTTTGCTATAACATCTGTTAGATTTGGATCTTAATGGATACAGCTCCTTCAGTTAAGCTTTCTGGAGAGCACTGGATGATCATTTGGCATCAGAGATAAAAGAGTTAAAAATATTAATTTTTTTAAAAAAATGAAATATTTGAGATAGATGACTGATATGCTCTAAAGTGAGAACAGTAAATTGGTTTTAAACAGATAATAGCTACTCAATACTGATAAAAGTATTATATGTTGTTTCTCTGTTTGAAGATCATTTGGGCTGTAAACAGAGCCCTGGTGCCATTGTGCTTTATGAGCTGGGCTGCTAGTGCAAATCCACCAGCCCCTTTTATAGCCTTGAAAGCCCAATGGAGGGTCACAGTGAGTTGAAAACAACTCAGTGGCACTGGGTTGGGTTGGGTTTAGAGTTTTATGGTGAACTATTAGAAATGTACAATATCCACATACCCTATCCATAATATATTCCTTCAGTTCCTCCACCAAAAGAGCTCTAGTTGTTGCTCCTGTAACCTCCCAGATGCTTGCAGACCACTTTTTAACCCTCTTTTCTTTTAATAGGAAAGGTTCCTCTGACATCCATCCCCCCTTTCCCTATATACCCCCACTACCCAACCACACACACACACACACACACACACACACACACACATTAAAACTCTTTCCCAAGAATATATAATCTAGGGGCAAATGGCAGATACCCAATTTAACCTAATTTAAACTGAAAAAGGATTTTTAAAAATTTTCTTTCTTAAACTTCTTTGGTCATTTAACTAGGAAGTCCAAATGCAGGTTTAAGGTATGACTAGATCCTAGGACTCAAATGGTAAATGCCTTGCCTTTCTCTGCTTCTCTTTGTTCATTGGTCTTATTTTCTATTCTGCTTTCTTTACACAGAGTGAAAAAACTGGCAACTGTCAGTCCAAAGTCTATGACCTTCCACCTCTCTTTTAGCATGGTAAACTGCAATGGAAAGGAGGATAGGAATACCAGAGTTGGACAGGCCTCAATCCTGAAATGAAGGAGTAAATGGGTTCTCTCTAACCACATGGGAAGGGAAAGTGCAGAGGTAGTAAAACAAAACCCAGTCTCAGAGCTAGTTAGTCAGTTTCAAGTCACAGCCACTATAGGACAAAGTAGAATTTCCCCAAGGGATTTCTAAAGCAATGTAGACAATTACACTGCTAATCCAAAGGCTTCAGGTCTTCGGGTATTTGAACTCTTCAATGACTTTTCTGGAGAAGGATGAGCAGTCTCCTCTGTTTATCATTTACAGCCTCACAAACCCTTGAGAAGGTCACTATGAGCTAGAACCCACTTGATGTCTGTGAGTTTAAGTATTTGTGAATCTTTACAGACTGTTGCATCTTTTTACTGCAGACTGAGCTATTGATGGGTTCGAATCCATGACCTTTAAGTTAGTAGTCAAGTGCTTTCTTCACTGCACTAGCAGAACTCCTCAACTGTTAAAGTAAATGAATGAAAATTTTCCCACAAGAAGAGAATGCCGGTGTGTTCTTGATGAAGATTCTAATCTGTAGAATAAATACGATTCTCACTCTAAATATCTATAAATTGAATATTGAGAGTCTCTCCCTGAAAGGCAGAACCTCTCTCCTCCGGTGCCATAGTGGTTTGATATGTGTCTCCTTCTTGCCCTTGTCTTAGGTTTATATAGCCATAGCTAAACAAATATGATATAGCATGTTTGATTTTTACTCAGTCATGTTGGTTTAGACCTTGCCTTCTCTATAATTATTTTCTAACCAGCTCTGCAGTGCTGTCTGCTGCTCTCTAGGCAAAGACAATTTTCTTCAGGATCAGTGACAGAGCTGGGTCGGGGATCAGGGGTTCAAAACCCTCTTTGTTCTTTGGGAACACAGATACTCAAGTACTTGTCTTTAGCCCTCTCCTAGGCAAAGATCAGACCCTACATCCTTTATTGTTATTGTTAGGTACTGTCAAAGTGAGTACGGCTCAGTGGCCCTATGAACAACAGATCTGAATCCTGTCCTATCCTGTGCCATCCCCACAGTCTTTGGCACACTTGAGCCCACTGCTGCTATGTCAATCCATCTCTTTGAGGGTTTTCCTCTTTTTGCTGACCCTCCACCTTTCCAAGCATGATGTCCCTTTCCAAGGAATAGCCTCTCCTAACAACATGACCAAAGTATGTAAGACAAGCTTTGTCAGCCTTTCTACCAAGGAGCAATCAGACTGCACCCTCTCCAAGACAGATCTGTGTGTTCTTTTGTCAGTCCCTGGAATATTCATTACTCTTCTCCAACACCATAGTTTCTCCTTAAGAAGCACCACTACACCACTAGAAAAGGTTACTTGTTCCTTATCCTCTGAGAAATCCTATCAATTCCTAAAGAAAAGGTGGGGGAAGGGTATAATACTCTTTTCTTCTTTAAAAAACAAAACTCATGCAAATAGAGGTGTGAGGAGAAGAAGTGATTGTTAAACTCCACTCTGCCCCAAATGTCTAAAGCTCAATTTCGGCCCAGCTACAATATCCTGCTGTAGGGCTTGTTGTTGTTACCATTAAATTGGAACCAGCTCATAGTTGACTATATAGATGGTTTTCAGAGGCAATAAATACACAAGAGAAGATTGCTCATCTTTCTTCCACAGAAGACTGGTGGAGTTGAACTGTATACTTTTGTGTTGGCAGCATAATTCCTTATCACTAAGCCACCAGTGCTCCCTGCTATAGGGCTTGTTCTCATTTAACTCCAAAAAAATCAATTCTAATTTTGAGTGCTTACAGTGTAGTTGCTTCATTCTGCCTATACCAGACCTGGATATTATAACTCAAAATGCAAAAGTATAGCTGAGTTTTATTTTCAGTTATAATTAAGAGAATTTTGTGCATGTTTAATATCCATTTTTAAAATTCTTACCTAATAATTTGTCTATTTATTAAAAAATTTTCCTACAAATTATAAAAATGATCTTAAAATATACTCATATTAAAAAAGGACAAAATAAACTAGCTTCTGTGATTGTTTTTGTCCTCTAATGTTAACTTTATCATTGTTGTTGTTAAGTGCCATTGAGTCGTAACCATGCAAAATCCATTTTCCTTTTTATTTTTTTTTAAAACTGTTTATTGTGATTCCAATGAATGTTTATAGAGAAAATTAGTTTCCTGTTCAACAATTTAAACACACTGTTTTGTGAAATTTACTACAATCCCCAAAGTGTACACTCTCTACTTCTTCCCATATGTCTCATTTCTATTTGTCTTTATTTCCTATCTGTTTCTGTCTTCTGAATTTTATTCCTAGGCAAATCCTGCCTAGGATTTGGTGTTTATGTTTGATTATTCTAAAGAGTATATTCTAAAGGGTACATTCCTCTCTGGTGTTATTGATCATCTTGTAGATCTGTTTATTGATTGATTGATGAAAATAAAAAAAAATAAAATCTACTACAACTGTGGAAAGTAGTGAAGAAGTACAATATCAGTAAACAAAACTATCTATGAAATTGCTTGCACACAAGTTACAGTTAAAGCTGAAGAAAATGAAAACAAGTCCACTAAATCCCAAATATGACCTTCTGTATATCCCACCTGAATTTAGAAACTATCTAAAAAATAGATTTGAGAGGATCTCTGGTGGGTTTGTGGTAAGAAGCTGTGCTGCAATCCCATAGGCGTGTGGTTCAAATCTGCCAGATGCTCCACTGGAGAAGGAGGGGCAATCTTCTCCTGTGCTAGTCGGATACAATTCGACAGTACACAAGATGAAAAGGAAAAAACAAAAAATAGATTTGAACACTAATGATCAAAGACTAGACAAGTTCTTGGAAGACATCAAGGATATCTTATATAAAGAAAACAAAAGATCATTAAAAAGAGGAAAGGAAGGCACAGTTCCAGAAGAGATTCAGGAACTTACTTTTGAATGTAGAGACCCTAAAGAAAAAGGAAGATGTGCTGAAATGCGAGAGTAGTACAGATATTTTAAAGGGCTGCTCAAGAAGACAAAGCAAGGTATTGTAATGACATTTACAAAATTCTTGAGTTAGAAAAGCAGAAAGGAAGAACACAATTGATGTTTCTCAAGATTAATGAATTAAAGAACAAATTTAAACCTTGAGTTTCAATACTGAAGGATTTATGGGCAAAATATTGAATAAACCAGGAAGTAGCAAAAGAAGATGGAATACACAGAGTCACTGTACCAAAAGGAATTGGCTGACACTGAACTATGTCAGGAAGTAGCATATGAGCAAGAACTGAAGTATTGGCAAAAATAAGACTTCAAGAGTGGACAGGAATATCAACTAAGGAAGGAAGAAGTCCATACTATGCTGAAAACACTGATGAAAAAAACCCCCAAAACTCCAGGAATTGACATTAATATCAGCTAAGGTATTGCAGCAAATAGATATACTAATAGATATATGCCAAGAAATTTGAAAGATCCATCCAAACAGCTGAAGGAGAATCATATTTGTACTATTTTTTAGGAAAGGTGAATGAACAACAGAATGAAGAAAGTCTTGAACTATTATATACAAATTCAGTGTAAATCATTGAACTATCATATCCAGGTATAATCTTTCTGATTATCATTCAAAAACAACTGGAGCAGTATGCTAACAGGGAAATTCAGCTGAATTGAGAAGAAGCTATGGAATGAGTGAAATCATTGCTGACATCAAATGAACCATAACTGAAAGCAAGTAATACCAGAAAGATATTTGTGTGTTACTGACTATGTAAAGGCTTTTGACGATGTGGATCATAATTATGATTTACATTGAAAAGAATGGATATTCCACAACACTTAATTGTGCTTATGCAGTACCTAAAATAAGTAGTTGTTTTAACAGAAAAAAGTGATACTGCATGGTTTAAACCAGCACTATGTTTGTACCCTTTTACTCTTTGTATTCAAATCGTATGCTGAGCAAACAGTTTGATAAGCTTAACCATACAAAGAAGAATGTGGCATCTGAATTAGAGGAAGCAAAAACCTGCGTTATGCGGATGACAAAACCTTGCCTGCTGAAAGTGAGAAGGATTTGAAGCACTTACTGTGGAAGATAAAGTCTACAGCCTTCAAATATGGATTATTCCTCAGCATCAAGAAAACAAATATCCTTACAACTGGACCAATAGACATTATGGTAAATGGATAAAAGGTTGAAGTTGTTAAGGATTTAATTTTACTTGTATATAAAATTGATAGCTATGGAGAACAGCTGTCAAGTTAGAAAAAAATATATTGTGCAAATCTGTCAAGGACCTTTTTAAAGTACTAAAGAGCAAGGACTAAAGAAGGATTGGTTTGCAAAAATGACTGAATGGAAATCCAAGTTCTCTATAAACTTTCATTAAAATCTCAATTAAATATGTATCAAATAAGAATGATCTTTTTGTGTAGAACATTAACATACATTTCCAGCAAAATCATATGTAGAAGGAAGTAGATATATACAAGGTGATATAGCTAACTCTTGCCAAAAAAAAAAATCATTTTAATGATTAAAAAAAAAGAATTGGTTTTAAAATTAAGGTGTGCATAACCCAGGCCATGGTATTTTCTGTTGTTTTACATGCTTGTGAAAACGGGACAATGAATAAGGATGACTGGGGGAGAATTGATGCCTTTCAATTGTGGTATTGGCAAGTAGTATTGAATATAATAGCACTTAGTGTCAAAAAAGCAAACAAATGTGTCTTGGAGGACAGGCAACCCTAATGCTCCTTAGACACAAAGATGGTAAGACTTCATCCCACATCCTTTGGGAATGCTTTCAGGAGGGTTCAGGCCTCGGAAAGGACATCATACATGGAAAAGTAAAGGATCATCAAAAGAGAGAAACTCTCTCAACCAAATGGACACAGGGGCTGTAACAATTGTTTTAGCAGAGCAGAGATGGAGATGATGAGGGTGGCTCAGGATTGAGCAGGGTTCTGTTCTGCTGTGCACAGGATTTCTGTGAGTTGGAGCTGACTTAATGGTACCTAGTAGAAACACACACATACACTGCCCCCCACACACACACATAAGTGTGTGCAAGGATAGCTAGATAGATCTATAGATAGATAGTACATGCATGTGTGTGTATATATATAAATGTACTTATATGTGTGCATGTATATATAGACAGAGATATACACACATATGAAGTATGAATTTGGGGAATTTCATAGTTATATATGAAAGGAAACATAAGAATCAACATCCTAGGCACTAGTGACATGAAATGAACTAGTATTGGCCAGTTTGAATAAAATAATCATATGATCTACTCTCCTGGGAGTGACAAAAAGATGAATGGTGTCACGGTCATTGTCAAAAAGAACATGTCAAGCTCTATCCTGAAGTGCAATACTATCAGAAATAAGATATGCATAAGCATGTAAGAAAGACCTATTAATACAACTATTATTCAAATATACATACCAACCACTAAAGCCAAGGATGATGACATGGAGGAATTCTACTGACTTTTGTAGTCTAAAATTGATCAAATATGCAATCAAGAAACAATAAATGGTGACTGGAATGCAAAAGTTGGGAACAAAGACAAAGGACTGGTAGTTGGAAAAGATAGCCTTGGTGGCAGAAATGAGGCCATAGGTCACATGATATAATTTTATATAATGAGATTTCTTCATTGTGAATATCTTTTTTAAAAAAGACATAAATGGCAACTGTATATATGGGCCTCACCTGTTGGAATACATAGGGCTCGGATTGACCACATCTGTAAAATTCGATGTAGAGAAGCTTAGTATCAGTCAGAAAGACCAAGAGTGGGAAAGACCATCAATTACTCAGATACAAATTGAAGTGAAGAAAATGAAAACAAGTCCAAAAGAGGCAAAATATGATCTTGAGTTTATCTCCTTTCAATGTAAAAATTATCTCGAGAATTTGATACATTGTACACCAATGACCAAAGGCCAAATTGCAGGATGACAGCGTAAGTGAAAAGTCACTAAAAAGACACACACACACACACACACACACACACACACACACACACAAAAGTCAGAAGAGACTCTGAAACTTGGCCTTGAATGTAGAGAAGGCAAAACAAAAGGAAGAAATAAATCATGAAGAGAGCTAGCAGAAGATTTCAGAGGGCAGTTCATGAAGCCAAAGCAGAGTATTAAAATGAAATTTGCAAAAACCTTGAGTTAGAAAACCAAAAGAGAACTGGCTCAACATTTCTCAAGATTAAAGAACTGAAGAACTAATTCAAGTCTCAAGCTTCCATACTGAAGAATTCAATAAATGGTATATTCAATTACCTAGGAAGCATCATAAGAAGGAAGAAGGGATATACAGAATCACTGGAACAAAAAGAATTGGGCTTGTGCTCACTTCGGCAGCCCATATACTAAAATTGAGACAATACAGAGAAAATTAGTATTAGCTCTGTGCAAGGATGACCCACAAATTTGTGAATCATTCCATATTTAAAAAAAAAAAGAATTGGCCTCCATGGAACCATTTCAGGAAATAGCATATGATCAATAACCAATGGCATCTATAACCAGGAGAGAATAAAACAGATGAATGGGACCTTCCTTCAAAGAATCAAATCCCTATACACATCAAAAAACTACTCCAACAGGGTAAGAAAGAAAACCACAGACTGGGGAAAAATATTTGCCAGTGAGATATCTGATATCTAAAATGTATAGACTACTCCAGCATCTCAATAATAAAAAGGTAAACAACTCAGCCACAAAATGGGCACAGAATATGAATAAACACTTCACCAAAGAAGACGTTCAGATAACAAACACATGAAGAAATGTTCACAATTTCTAGCTATTACAGAGGTACAAATAAAAATAACTGAGAAACCATTTCACCCTAGCAACAAATAGTAAAGTTTAACAGGGCAACAAACAACAAATGCTGGTGAGGTTGTGGAAGGATTGGAACTCCATGTGGGTCTGGCACTTTCTCAGTAAGTTGGAAATAGAAACACCATTAGATCCAGCAGTTTCACTACTGGGAATATACCCTAAAGAAAACAGAGCCGGCTCTCCGCAGCGGAAGATGGCAGCTTCAGAGGCCATGGATACTCAGCTGATGCTCGGAGTCGGCCTGATCGTGACCATCTTTCCACCGTAGAAAAGGACACAAACGGAGAAGTTCTGTGGGTGTGGTGTTACCCTTCCACGACAGCCGCCTTGAGGAGCCTGCTGCTGAGAAAATGCTGCCTTTCAGACGAAAACCAACTTCTGCATCCCTTTGTCTCTGGCCAGTACCAAAGAACATGGTTTTATATCACCACCGTTTAAGTTTCAGATTCTTCAGTTTTGAAAAAGAATGTACTTGAAACATGGGAGCCCGGTTAAAATGATGGAAAGCTACATAGGGGTTCTCACCAAGGGCACATGCCAGAGCGAGGAGAATGGCTCCTTCTCCAGCAAGGACTTTGATGCCCGGAAGGCGTACCTTGCAGGCTCCATTAAAGACATTGTATCTCAATTTGGAATGGAAACTGTTATCTTATACACTGCACTGATGCTAAAGAAAAGAATTGTCGTCTACCACCCTCGGATAGAAGCTGTCCAGGAGTTTACTCGGACGCTGCCCGCCCTGGTGTGGCATCGGCAGGACTGGAGCCTACTCCACTCTTACGTGCACCTCAGCAGTGATGAGCTGGAAGCCCTGCAGATGTGTTCAGGTTACATCGCGGGTTTTGTCGACTTGGCGGTGAGCGACAGGCCCGACCTCTACGACGTGTTTGTGAGCCTGGCAGACAGCGAGATCACCATCGCGCCACACGCCACAGAGGCCATGGTGATGGGGAAACTGCACAGAGAAATCGGTCACTTGATTGTCCAGTCTGCAGAAGACCTGGAGAAGTCAGACAGCCAAGTCATTAAGGACATTTCCCTAAAAACCAGAGAGCTCCTGGCCAACCTAGCGTCGTTTGCAGGTGCCTCAGATGATGGAGGGAAGCCAGTGCTCAGCTTGGAAGCCCTGAAGCAGAAGCGTTTCCCTCCAGCCACGGAGAACTTCCTTCACCACCTCGCCGCTGCCGAGCACATGCTGAAGTCCGTGTGACCAAGTGCCACTGCGGGGGGACGGGGGACCAGAAGGCCCCCTTTCACATGGCCCCCCTCAAAGACTGGAAATCACTAAGAAAATGCCCCGATTGGCAGGATTTCTCTGGAAGAATTGCAAGATGATCTGAAAAGCATGGAACACATACAGAAGCACTTCCGAGTTCTCCTTTCTGATGAGTTTTATGCGCGTCGGTGCTCAACAGCACAGTCACGACCAGAGAGAACGTCACATGCCGGCGTCCAGGAGCATAAGAGCCCAGTCAACCGTCCGGGCCCCCCTTGTTCCAAGGCCCAGGCTTTCCCACCGTGTAGCCACAAGCCAATGGCTTCTTTTCCAAAAGCTGCCGGAAATTTGGCTCTGTATTCTCCTGGGAAGAACTTCCCTTCTTCATGAGGGATGCCACTTTCTGAGCCAGATGCCTTGTTTTCTGCAACATTGTCTAGAGGAGCGTTCAATTGCACTTTCTGGTATTTTTTTTCTCCTTGGCCTTGGAACACTTTGCCCACGAAGGTTTACATAGATTTTATACTGAGTAGCCAACTTTTAATAATCGATATTTATAGTGTCGCAGAGATAAACATTTGGCACTCTGAAGCCAGTAATATCCTTTAGTTAACCCTGTTGCTAGCAACAGTTTCTTTGAAGAAAAGATGCCCATCCGCACATGATAGAGTAAGAAGCCGCTGGCTTTGAATATAACTGAGCAGCATAAGCATCGCCTTCATGTGGTTGGTGGGTGAGAACTCCCAACCTGCAGCAGCCAAGACCAGAGTGCGTCTTCCGAATTCAGTAAAATAACTTGGGTTCTGTTCTTGTTCGGTAACAGACCTTCTTCCTCATTTGAGACCTTACCAATGATCAGTTCAGCATGGAGGTTTACATAATGTACCTGCTCCTTGATTAGATGCATTCATGTTAATTTTGGAAGACTCTTTTTCACTCCAGTAACTCAAATATCCTTAGAAATCTTACCCGAAAAATGTTTGCAAAGAAAATCAAAACTGGTCTGTTTGGATCTTTCCTTTTTTGTTCGCACTGGACATTTGTGAAACAGAAATAAGGAGCGTTGCCCTTTCTCTCCCGAGAGGGAAGCAGATCTAAACGAGTTTATATTTACAATTAAATCTGCAGTTTACTGAAAACAAATGCAAAAAAAAAAAAAAAGAAAACAGAGCCATGACTCAACAGATATATTCACACCTTTGTTTATTGCTATGTTATTTGCAATAGCAGAGATGGAAACAACCTAAGTGGCCATCAACAAATGAGTGGGTAGTAAAACTATGGTACATTCACATGATAGAATATTATGTAGCGTTGAAAAACAATGAACTTTACTTAATGTGAAAAAACATTACAAAACATAGGTGAGCCTAGGGGACATTGTTGTTGTTAATTGCTGTGAACCAAGCATGACACATAGCTACGTTATGAACAAAAGGCCTGAAGCCCTTCTAGAACTATTTTCATTTATCAAAGTTCATTGAGTTTCCAGAGGCATGTTGTTTAGGAAGTGGATACCACTCCTGCTTCCAAGGGAGACATTATGCTGAATGAAATATCTCAATCACAAAAAGACAAATACTGCATAACATCTCTGTTATAAAATAGGACAGACATGGGGGAGTTGGGGAGAAAATGGGAAAAGAGTGAATAGATAAAGAACATTGCAGCAGAAGAGAGAAGGAAAAGAACTTTATATATATGTAGGCATTACAATTTGGAATAGGGAGTATAATGTGGGGAGAGCTGGGGGAGGAAAGAGGGGAAGAAAATTGGCAACAGTGAAAAAAAACTGGAAATATTTTTTATGTTAAAAAAAAACCTTCAACAGGATGGAAAAGGCAATCTCCAATTTCATTTGGAATGGAAAGAGGACCCAAATAAGCAAAGCACTCCTTAAAAAGAGAAACAAGGTAGAAGGCATCTCACTCCCTGATTTCAAATCCTACTACACTGCTGTGGTGGTCAAGAAAGCGTGGTACTGATACAATGATAGACATAGATCAATGGAATAGAATTGAGAATCAAGAAGTCAGCCAAATGATTTTTGACAAAGAGATGAAATCAGTTAAGTGGGGAAACGACAGTCTTTTTAACAAATGGTGCTGGCAAAATTGGAAAACTATCTGCAGAAAACTCAAGATCCACACCTCACTCCATACACAAAAGCCAACTCAAAGTGGATCATGGACCTAGGACTAAAACCAAGGACTATAAACTTCATTAAAGCAAAGCTTAGAAGAACTCTGGAAGTCCAAATCCACAACATAAACAGTCTTCCAAGCATCCTGAAAAATCTACAATCAGGAGAGGATAAAATAGATGAATGGGACCTAAGAATCATATCCCTATGCACATCCAAAACTTTCTCCAACAGGGTAAAAAGGGAAGCCACAGATTGGGAGAAAAGAATTTGGTAATGACATGTCAGATAAGGGATTTATATCTAGAATTTATAAGATACTCGAGAACCACAACAAAATAAAAGTAAATAATACTATAGAAAAATGGGCAAAGGATATGAACAGATACATAACCAAAGAAGACATTCAGATGGCCAGCAAGCACCTGAAGAAATGTTCAAAATCCCTAGCTCTAAGAGAGATGCAAATCAAAACAACTATGAGATGTGATCCCACCCCAGTAAGAATAGCAAAATTTAGCAGAACAGCAAACATCAAATGCTGGCGAGGTTGTGGAGAAACTGGAACCCTTATTCACTGTTGGTGGGAGTGTGAAATGGTGCAACCACTATGGAAAGCTGGATGGTGCTTTCTCAAAAAGTTGCAAATAGAAATATCATTTGACTCAGCAATTCCACTACTGGGAATATACCCTAAAGAAACCATAACCACCACCCAAGCAGATATATGCACGCCCATGTTTATTGTGGCTTTGTTCACAATAGCAAAGAGTTGGAAACAACTTAAGTGTCCATCAACAAACAAATGGATAGTGAAGCTGTGCTATATTCACACAATGGAATACTATGCTGCATTGAAAAAAGAAGGAACTCATGAAACATTATACAAAGTAGGTGACCTTGGAGGACATTATGTTGAATGAAATATCTCAGTCACAAAAAGACAAATATTGCATAGTGCCACTGTTGTAAAATTGGACTGACACCGGAGTTGAGGGAAGACTGAGAAAGAGGGGCTAAATAATATATATACAACATTGAGTGTTGAATATACCATGGACTGCTAGGAGAACAAGCAAGTTTGTCCTGGAGAAGGTGAAGTGGGAATGCTCCTTGGAGTCAAGGATTCAGAAGCTTCATCTGACATACTTTGGACATGTTGCAAGTAGGGACTGGTCCTTAGAGAGGGACATCATGTTTGGCAGAGTAGAGGGGCATCACAGGAGAGGAAGACCTGTGATGAGATGGATCAATTCTGTGACTGGAGTGGTGGGAATGAGTGTGATTGAGATGGCTAGATTGGCACAGGATAGAACAGCATTTAGGGCTCTTGTACATAGGGTCGCTATGAGTCACAAGCAACTCGATGGCACACAACAACAACAACAACATTGAAACAGATGAGGGAGAGAACTGTTTAAAAGGGATACAGGATTGGGCATTATTGTCATGCAAGAGTCGAGAATGAACCCTGCACAGTGGTGTGGACTTGGGGAGAGGGATTGTATAACAATGAAAAAATTTTTCTTTTACTTTTCAAAGAGAAAAGCGAATTAGTGGGGAGGTGATGGACAGGGAGAAAGGTGCAACAATGAATGACTGGAAACCCTAAGTCTCTGTAAACTTTCATTAAAATTAATTTTTTAAAAAAGAATCAATAGTACTGAAAGTAGACATTCAAGCTGCACTGAAGGCATTGGCAAAAAAGAAGTCCCCACAAATTCGTGAGGTATTTTAAGCAAACAGATGTAGCCCTGCATGATTGGCCTGTGATAAGAAATTTAGAAGACAGACTTGACCAACTTACTGGAAGAGATCCCTCTTTGTTTTCCTTTTAAAAAATGGTTATCCAATAGAGTGTGGAAATTAAACTGTAATATCACATGCGAGGAAAATAATACTGAAGATTATTTAAACATGGCTGAAACGTTACATTGACAAGGAGGCCATGGAACAAGAAATATTGTTGCTGATACCATATGACTATTGACTGAAAGCAGAGAATACTAGAAACATATTTATTAGCATTTTATTGACTATGGAGAACACTTAATTGTGCTCATGCAAAACTTGTACAAATAAGTAGTAGTTGAGGAGAACTCCTTTATGTTTGAAATCAGGAAAGATGTGTGTCAAGGTTGTATTGTATCCTTTCTCCATACCTATTCAGTCTGTAGTCTGAGCAAATCATTTGAGAAGCTGAACTATATGAATAAAGAAGAATATGGTGTCAAAATTTGAAGGAGATTCTTGATGGCCTGCTTTATGCAGATGACACAGCATTAACTTACAGAAAGTCAAGAAGACTTAAGCACTTACTGAACAAGATAAAACGCCTTCAATACACATTTCATTTCAACATCAAGAAAACAAAAATCTTCACCACTGGACCAATAGGCAAGATCAAGAGAGACAGAAAAAAGATGAAATTGCCAAGAACTTCCTTTTAGTTGAATCCATAATCAACTCCCACAGTAACAGAGTCAAGGTATCAAAGGATAGATTGCATTGAGCTAATCTGCTATGAAGGACCGATTTGAAGAGCTAAAGAGTAAGAATGTCAATTTAAAGACTAAGGTGCACTTGACCAAAACCATAGTATTTTTCATTGCTTTGTATGCATGTGAAAATTGAGCAATATTGCATCAATGAATGAATATTTTCTAAAAAAGAAAGTGAACTGGGAAAGGGGAAGGGTGGGGGAGGGAGGAAAAGGTGCAACAATAAATGAATAAAAATCCAAATTTTCTGTAAACTTTCGTTAAAATCACAATTAACATTAAAATAATTTTAAAAAGAAACTTAAAAAAATAGAATGAAGAATAAGGAAGACTGAAGAATTTGATGCCTTTGTATAACGATGTTATGAAGACTATATAAATAACATGGGCTGCCAATATACCAAACAAGTTAGTTTTATAGAGGTTCTTTAGAGGCAAGAATGGTGAAAATTTCTCTCATGTACTTTGGCCATGTTATCGGGAGGCACTAGTTCTTGGAAAGACATTGTGCTTTGTAGAATATCAGTGAAAGAGAAGACCCTTCACAGGTGTATTGACACAATGACTACAACAGTAATAGCTTGAACATAGAGGAGATGCTGAAGTTGGCACAGAGTTGTTGTTTATAGAAGCTAGCCTAAGATAATTTTGCAATGGGGGGGGAATCTCCTTTAAAAAGAGCTCTTTAATATATTATAAAGCAAAGATGTCACTTTGAGGATTGAGGCGAGCTTCACTGAAGCCATTTCTTTTCAGTCACCTCGTATGTGTGTGAATACTTCACAATGATCAAAGACGACCAAGAATAATTGATACATTTTAGAAAGAAATTGTTGTTGATATGTGCCATCTCGTCTCTTGGCACTCATAGCAACACTATGTATGGCATCTCTGAGGCCTGCCCTGTCCTGAGTCAATCTCACTGATTCCGACACACCTACCCCCATTGCCCCAGTTACTGTATCAATTCATCTCATCCAAGAAATAAGTGTAATCCATAAATATTGACATACTAGGTATTGGTGAAATGAGATGGACAGGCTAGGGTCTTTTCTTTTCTTTTTTTTTTTTTAAGGCATGGGACATTTTGAATCACAATCATATGATCTGTGCTGGAGATGAAAAGGTGAGGAAAAATGAGGCTGCTTTCATAATTTAAAAAGTCATTTATAGATCCATCTTTAAATATAATGTTGTGAGCGACAGGATAATATCTGTATGTACACAAGGAATTCCAGTGAATACCTCTATCATTCAAATATATGCACCAACAATTAGAGCCAAACAGGAGGAAATAAAAGATTTCTCCAAATTTTGCAGTCAGAAATCGATCTAACATGTAATCAAAATTCACTCGTAATAATGTGTGACTGGAATGCAAAAGTTGGGTATAGGAAAGAAGGATCAGTAGTTGGAAAACATGGACTTGGTGACAGAAATGAGGCTGGAGATAGAATGATAGAATTCTGTATAATCAATGAGTTACTCATTGCCAATACCTTTTATAAGAAAAAATAAACACAGACTATACACATGGACTTCACCTGATGGTCTGCACAGGACTCAGATCAATTACATCTGTGGAAAGAAACACTGGAGAAACTATCAGCTGTGGAAACTAGGCCAGGTGCTGATTGTGGAATAGGCTTTCAACTATTCATATGCAAGTTCAAACTAAAGCTAAAGAAGGTTAAATCAAATCCACAAAAACAAAAATTTCACCTTGAGTCTATCCCACCTGAATTTCAAAACCATCTCAAGAATAGGTTTGAGGCCTTGAACACTAGTGAGCAATAAGCTGTGGGAGGATATCAACAATATCATCCAGAAAGAATGCAAAAGGTCATTACAATGACAGAGAGAAAAAAAAAAGACCAAGATGGATATCAGAAGAGACTTTGAATATTTCACTAGATCGCTGAGAAGCCAAAGCAAAGGCAAGCAATCAAGAAGTTAAGGAGCTGAAGACAAAGCAAAATATTATAATAAAATGTGCAGAAAGCTGGAGTCAGAAAACCTAAAGGGCCAATCTTGCTCAGCATTTCTTAAGCTGAAGGAACTGAAGAATAAATTGAAGCCTAGAGTTGCTTGAGGATGCTTTGGGTTGAATGTTAAATGATCAACGAAGTATTAAAAGAAGACGGAAGTTGGATACAGAGTCACTGTACCAAAGAGAATTGGCTGACAGAAGAATTTCATGAAACAATGTACAAACAAGAACCTATGGTGATGAAGGGGAAGTTCATGCTACTGTGAAGGAACTGGCAAATAACAAGGCACCAGAAATTTACAGTATACCAGTTGACATATTTCAGCAAGCATATCAGAACAGAGCAAGGAAATACTGCATGGTTCAAAATTGGGAAGGGCATACGCCAGGGATGTGTCCTGTCTCCATACCTTTTCAACCTGTATGCAGAACAGATTATCCGGGAGGCTGGGCTCTATGAGGAGAAATGTGGGATCAAGATTGGTGGAAGATCTGTCAACGATCTGTGATATGCAGATAATACAACCCTGCTTGCTAAAACAGGGGAGGACTAGAAGCACTTGCTGCAGAGGGTCAAGGACTGCAGCCTCCAATACAGATTGCGGCTCAATATCAAGAAGACAAAGATTCTCATCACTGGACCAATTGGCAGCATCAGGATGGATGGTGAAGAGATTGAGATTGTTCACAGCTTCAGTTTGCTTGCCTCCACTGTCAACACTCTCGGCACCAGTAGCCAGGAAATTAGAAGACATACTGCCATGAGAAAGACTGCTGTTAGGGACCTCACCAAAGTACTGAAGAGCAATAGTGTCTCTTTGGAGACTAAGGTGCATCTGATACAGGCCATGCTCTTTGCTATCACTTGTTATGCATCAGAGAGTTGGACAATGACTAAGGAGGATAGAAGGAGAATTGATGCCTTTGAGCTGTGGTGCTGGAGAAGAGTATTGAGAATACCATGGACTGCTAGGAAAACAAACAGATTCATCCTGGAAAGGGTTAAACCAGGTGGCTCCTTGGAGGCAAGGATTCTAAGGCTCTGTCTAACATACTTTGGACATGTTGCAAGGAGGGACAGGTCCTTGGAGAGGGACATCATGCTTGGTAGGGTGGAGGGACAGCGCAGAAGGGGAAGGCCGCCTATGAGGTGGATTGATTCAGTGACTGGGGTAATTGGGATGGGTGTATCAGAGACGGTGCGATTGGCACAGGACAGAGCAGAGTTTAGGGATGTACATAGGGTCGCTGTGAGTTGCAAGTGACTCAATGGCACATAACAACAACACAACATGCTTACCTGGACGCTCTCACTAAGTTGTGCCAAGAAATCTGAAGGACAACCACCTGGCCAACTGACTGGAAGAGACCCATATTTGTTCCCATTCCAAAGAAAGGTGACCCAAGAGAGAGCAGAAGTTATTGAATAATATCATTAATATCAAATGCAAGCAAGATCCTGATGAAAATTATCCAAAAACTACTGGAACAGCACATCAACAGAGAACTGCCAAATGTGCAGGCTGGGTACAGAAGAGGACATGGCACTAGGGGTATTATACCTCATGTTAAATGGATCTTGGCTGCAAGTAGAGAGTACCATTGGAATGTCTATCTGTATTTCATTGACTATGCAAAGGCTTTTGATTGTGTGGATCACAACAAGCTGTGGCTAACTCTGAGAAGAGTGGGAATCCCAGAACACTTGATTGTACTTATGCAAAACATACTTAGGCCAGGAGGCAGGCATCAGAACAGAGCAAGGAAACACTGCCTGGTTCAAAATCAAGAAAGGTATACTGCAGGGATGCATCCTATCTCTGTAGTTTTCATTCTATATACGGAACGGATCATCAGGGAGGCTGGGCTCTATGAGGAGAAACGTGGCATCAAGATTGGAGGAAGATTCATAAACAACCTGAGATATGCGGATGACACAACCTTGCTTATTGAAACTGAAGAGACCTGAGGCATTTGCTGCAGAAGGTAAAGGAATGCAGCCTTCAATATGGATTGAAACTCAACATAAAAAAACAAACAACGGTTCTCACCACTGAGCTGACTGGCAACATCATGATAGCCGGTGAAGAGATTGAGATTGTTAACACCTTCAGTTTGCTTGTCTCCACAGTCAACACTCTTGATACCATCAGCCAGGGAATCAAAAGACAAATTGCACTGGGAAAGTGTGCTATCAAGGACCTCTCTAGAGTACTGAAGAATTATGTCATTCTGGAGACTAAGGTGTGCCTGATCCAGGCCATGATCTTTGCAGTTACTAACTATGCATCAGAAAGCTGGACAATGACTAAGGATGATAGAAGAACTGATATCTTTAAGTTGTGCTGGAGAAGAGTATTGAATAATTGAATATACCATGGACTGGTCAGAGAATAAACAGGTTTGTCCTGGAGAGGGTAAAACCAGGCTGCTCCTTGGAGGCAAGGATTTTGAAGCTCCATCTGACATACTTTGGGTGTGTTAGAAGGAGGGACCAGTCCTTGGAGACGGACATCATGCTTGGAAGGGCGGAAGGACAGTGCAAGAGAGGACGATTCTGGATAAGATGGATTGCCTCAGTGACTCGGGTAATGGAGGTAGGTGTCAGAGACAATGAGTTTGGTGTAAGAACAGAGTTCTAGTCTGTTGTATGAAGGGTGACTTGATGACTAATAACAACAATGATGGCATTTGCAAGGAATATATATGACAGCCCTCAATAAGAGAAACAAGTCTTTCTTTATGAAAACCTCCAGAATGCTCCTTAGAAGCAAGGAGGGATCATTTCTGTAGCAGGACTTCATGAAAGGTAGAGGATCATTAAAAAGAGGAACATTCTCAACAAGATGCATTGACACAGTGACTGCAACAGTAGGTTCAGGCAAAGAATGATTGTGATGATGGTGCAAGTACTGGAACGTAATCAACTTATAGCACCTAACACCAGCAACATCAAAGTTGAATGTCTAAATGTAGATACCTAACAGTTTTCCAAAGTGATTGTGTCATTTTACATTCCTACTCACAGTGTGTGAAGTTTTAATTGTTCCACATTGTATGTGCTATGAGACTTTATTTTAGTCATTCTGATAGTTATGAGGTGGTATCTCATCGTTTTATCACATCATATTTTAATCATTCATCCACTTGGTCGTTTCTCTTACTGGAGTGTGGATTTCCTAATGGTTAAATTTCATGCAACATCTTTTTCCTATTAACTTTCTCCCCTGTTTTGCCTATGATGACATTCTTTATTATAAGACACTTAGAAATTGTTAAAAATTAATAAAATACAACCTCCACTTCTTGGACGTAAGTTTTAACCTTTTGATGTCTTTTATGACACTGCTATATTGGTAATACACAGATAGGACAGTTCTAGGACTGGTAAATTCAGCAATTCCATACTGTCTTTGCAGCCTTAGCCTTCTACTCTACACCACTGTCAAAACGATCACTTATTCACAGCGAGGAACACTTAATAGAAAGGCCTGACAGATGTCCTGTTTTGTTATGCTGCTCAGAGTTGTATCAGAAGATCATTGGCACCCAGTGACCATGTGAGTTCATTTCAGCTCATGGATACTCTTCAGGACAGAGCAGAATTAAATCATTGGGTTTACAAATCTGCAAATCTTTGAGGAAACAGACTGTCAGTTCTTTCTCCTTAAGAATAGCTGGGAGTGGGAGATAGTTCGAACCACTGATCTTTGGTTACCAACTTAAGTGTTGTTATCATGTAGAACTCCTTTGATCATTGGTACTAAAAATTAAATTACAAAAATTGGGTATTCTTTAATAATAGGGCTCTTCTGACCATAGTCTTTGTGACTCTCACACAATAATTAGGGAGGATTATGAAAATAATGTATATAGAACCTGTGATGGTTGAGGTAAGTATGAACTTGGCTAGATCATGTTTCTTAATGTGGTTGTCCTGTATTTTGTGATCTGATGTGAGTATTCTCCATTTTTTGAATATTATAAATCCTAATCACTGTCATGGGTTGAATTGTGAATACATACATAAAGATGTAATGTGCAAATTATGTAATTGTAAAAGGAATAAGGATGGAATGCAACATTCCTTAATCCCATAATAGTCCTGATTTATTAAGAGATATTTAGTAAGAGAATTTCCCTTGGGTGTGGCCTGCAAATCTTTCATCTCACCAGAGATAAACATACAACCTCAGTACCGCTGAGAAATAATCACTTTAGGGAGCTCTGGTGGCCTAGTGGCAAGAAGCTGTACTGCAATCCCTAAAGCACGTGGCTCAAATCCACTAGATGTTCCACTGGTGATGGAGGGGCAATCTCCTCCTGTGCCAGTTGGATCCGATTCGACAGCACACAGCAAGTTTTTTAAAAAAAGAAAGAATCACCAAGTGTGGAGCACAAGCATTTGGACCTGGGTACCTGCAATAGAATGTTTCTTGACACCAGACAAGACCAAGATACATAGAGATGTCCAAGAACACAGAGCCTTCAGATGCTGAAAAGAAAACACACAGACACAAAATCTCCCAAGAACTTTCCTCCAGAGCTAAAGGAGATAGAAAGGCTTTTCTCAGAGCTCTGGTGGCCTAGTGGCGGGAGGCTGCACTGCAATCCCAAAGGTACGCGGTTTGGATCCACCAGATGCTCTGCTGGAGAAGGAGGGACAGTCTCCTCCTGTACCAGTCAGATCTGATTGGACGGTACACAAACAAAAAATAATAATAAAATAAAATAAAAACAACAACAACAAAAAAAAGAAAGGCTTTCTCCTAGAGTTGACACCTTGGATTTAGATTTCTACCCTCAAACAGTAAGAGAATTAAATTTCTGTTTGTTAAATCCTTGTGTTTTCTATTATACCAGCACTAGCTAACTAAGAAACTATGCTTGTGGTTCTGCTGCTATTCATTAGATCTTTAAGGGCCCATTATTTCAGAAGTGGGTGGTCAGTCCTTCTTCCTAATATGACTTAGTCTGAAAGCCCCATTAAACCTATCCACCATGGGTGAACTAGCTGGTATTTGAAATTAGCATGGGTTCCAGCATCCCAGCAAAGTGAAAATCACCACATATGACAAACAGATGTACAAATGGTGAGAGACAAGTAGTGGACCATGGTCTGGTACAGAATATCAACCTGGAAGGTGCTCAAAATATGACTGGATTAGACCTGTATTCTCAAAGTAGAAACTACTCTAATGACATAGATGGAGTAAAGCTTTCAGCCAATGAATAACCCTCATATGCTGATGTTATTAGAGTTGCAAAGTCCTTAGTGTTTGGAATATAGAATGTATGAAGTATAAATTTAGGAAAAATTGGTAGCTGTCAAAAATGGAGTGGAGTTAGGTCACAATGCAAGCCCCAATAAGTTAAAAACCTCAAAAATACTAAAAAGTGTCTTCTCAGATCACTATAATATAATGCTATAACACTGGCAGTCAACAACAGGATAATATTTGGGGGAATCAAGCTCATGGAAACAAAATAACAACCTGGTGAATAGAAGAAACTTAAACTGTTGAGGAATAGAAGACATATTTAATGCTAAATGGTTCAAATCAGGAAAGATGTATGTCAGGAATGCATCCTTTCTCCATGCCTTTTCAGTCTATGTGCAGAACAGATCATTCAGGAGGCTGGATTTCTGTTATCTTCTTCTGTTATCTCTAATCCTTGTCCAGGTCTCTGATTATAGAAAGTAACTACAAAGACCATAGTTTGTATCAGGTGCACATTAGTCTCTAGACTGATGTCCTTTCTTTGCAGTACTTTGTAGAGGGCCCTGCCAGCAGATTTTCCCAATGCAATTTATCTTTTAATTTCCTGGCTGCTGGTGCCAAGAATGTTGATTGTGGAACCAAGCAAGTTGAAATTGTTAACAGCCTCAATCTCTTCGTGGTCTGTCATGATACTGCCAATTGTTCCAATGGTGAGAATTTTTGTTTTCTTGATGTTGAGCTTAAATCTCTATTGAAGACTACAGTCCTTGACCTTCTGCAGCAAACACCTCAGGTCCACCTCAGGTTCAGCAAGCTAGGTGTGTCATCTGCATAACACAGGTTGTTGACGAGCCTTCCTCCAATCCTAATGTCACATTCCTTTTCATAAAGTAAGGATTTTGAAGCTCTGTCTCACATACTTTGGATGTATTGCCAGGAGGGACCTTTCCTTGGAAAAGGACATCATGCTTGGAAGAGTGGAGGGACAGTGTAGGAGAGAAGGACCAAGGATGAAATTAATTGACCCAGTGACTGGTCTATAGAACCCTGCTCTATCCTGTGCTAACTTCACTGTCTCTGACACACCTACTCCCATTACCCTAATCACTGAATCGATCCATCTTATTGAGGGTCTTCCTCTCTTGCACTGCCCCTCCACCCTCCCAAACATGATATCCCTCTCCAAAGACTGATGCATCCTTGCAACATGCCCAAAGTATGTCAGGCGAAGCTTCAGAATTCTTGCCTCCAAGGAGCAGCCTGGTTTCACCCTCTCCTGGATGAACCTATTTGTTCTCCTAGCAGTCCATGGTATATTCAACACTCTTCTCCAGCACGACAGCTCTCTTTCTATCATCTCTAGTCACTCCAGCTCTCTGACACATTACATGCAATTGTGAAGACTATGGCCCGGATCAGGCCCACCTTAGTCTCCAACTTTACATCATTGCTCTTCAGTACTCTGTAGAGGTCTTTTAGAAGAGATACAAATGAAACAAACAACAACAACAACAAACAAAAACCCATATAGAAAAATTTCAACAAGGCTAAAAATTTGTTCTTTGAAAGAATTAATAGAAAATTGACAAATAAGAAAAATGAGAAGGTGCAAATGATAAGGAATGAAAGCGTGACAGGATAACAACCAAATGAAGCAGGAAAAAAACAAACAAACCCAGAATAAGACAAAGCAAAATATTATAATGAAATGTGCAAAATGCTGGAGTTGGAAAATCAAAAGGACTGAACTCGTTTGGCATTTCTTAAGCTTAAGGAACTAAAGAACGAATTCAAGCCTCAAGTTACAATACTTAAGGATGCTTTGGGCAGAATATTAAATGATCCAGCAAGCATTAAAAGAAGTTGGAAGGAGTACACAGAGTCACTATACCAAAAAAAAAATGGCTAACACCAAGAATTTAATGAAACTACGATCAAGATACAATAGTGATGAAGGAGGAAGGTCAAGCTGACTTAAAAGAATTGGCAAAAAACAAGGCCCAGGAATTGATGGGATACTAATTGGCATTTTTCAACAAAAAGATGCTGCTTTGGGTGGGCACACCAGGTTGTGCCAAGAAATCTGGAGGACAGCTACCTGGTCAACTGATTAGAAGGGATCAGTATTTATTCTTATTCCAAAAAAAAGGTGGAAATTATCAAACAGTGTCACTAATATCACATGCAAGCAAAATCTGCCACTGAGTATCCAAAAACAACTGCAACACTACATTAACAGAGAACTGCCAGATACACAAGCTGGGCTTAAAAGAGGCCATGACACTAGGGACATTATTGCCAATGCCATATTGATCTGGGCCGAACTCAAAGAGTACCAGAGAAAAGTGTGTCTGTGTTTCATTAACTATGCAAAGGCATTTGACCATGTGGATCATAAAAATTGTGGCAAATCTTTAGAAGAATGGAAATCCCAGGACACTTGATTATGCTTATGTGAGACCTATACTTAGACCAGGAAGCAATCAGCACAACAGAGTAAGGAAATACTGTATGGTTCAAAAATTGGGAAAGGAGTGCTTCAGGGATGTGTCCTGTCTCCATAACTTTTCCATTTGTATGCAGAATAGATCACTTGGGAGGCTGGGCTTTTTAA
>NW_006399926.1:3729213-3731401 GCF_000299155.1 Elephantulus edwardii
TGGGATATTTCACTCAGCATAATGTTCTCCAGAGTCTACCATTTTGAATAGTCTTGCATGAGTTCCTTGTTTTTCAATGCAGCATAATATTCCATTGTGTGAATATACCACAGCTTCTCTATCCATTTGTTTGTTGATGGGCACTTAGGTTGTTTCCAACTCCTTGCTATTGTGAACAAAGCTACAATAAACATGGGTGTGCATATGTCTGCTTGGATGTCAGTTATGGTCTCTTTGGGGTATATTCCTAGTAGTGGAAGGGGAAGCAGGGCTTTATGAGGAGGAATGTGCCTGAGATAAACAGATAACACAATTTTGCTTGCTGAAACTAAAGAAGATCTGAAGCATACGCTGCAGAAGGTCAAGGACTGTTTTCTTCAGTATGGATTGAAGTTCAACATCAAGAAGACAAATATTCTCACCACTGGGCCATTTGGAAACACCTTGAAAGATGGAGAAGAGACTGAGCTTGTTAACAGTTTCAGTTTGCTTATTTCCACAGTTAACACTCTTGGCACTAGAAGTCAGGATATCAAAAGATGAGTTGCATTGAGGAAGTCTGCTGTCAGGGACCTCTTCGAAGTGCTGAAGAGTGACGATGTCAGTCTTGTGGACTAAAGTGCACCTGATCTAGGTCATGATCTTTGCAGTTACTAGCTGAGCATCAGAGAGCCGGACAATCACTAAGGATGACAAAAGAAGAATAAATGCCTTTAAGATGTGGTGCTGGGGAAAAAGTGGCAAGAAGCGGCACTGCAATCCCGAAGGCACACTGTTCGAGGTCACCAGCTGCTCTACAGGAGAAGGATGGGCAATATCCTCCATGTGATTAACTGCCTCTGAAAACCCTCCATAGGATCAGCTGTCAGTCGGTTTCAATTTGACAGTATACAGTAACAACCACCATGAGCCGTCAAGAGAACAAACAGGTCTCTCTTGAAGAGGGTGAAACCAAGTTTCTGCTTGGAGGCAAGGATTTTTGAAGCTCTTCTCTATCAGACTTTGGAGATGTGGCCAAGAGGCACCAGTCTTTGGAGAAGGAAATCATGCTTGGAAAAGTGGAAGAACAATGCAGGAGAGAACGCCACTGGATGAGATAGATTGACACAGTAACTGGGGTAATGAAGGAAGATATGTCAGAGTTAGCAAAATTGGCAGAGCTCAGAGCTTTTATACATTGGGTTACTATGAGTTGCAGGTGACTCGATGACACATAACAACAACAACATACTACAACAGATTTGAAAACATGGAAGAAATAAAACAATTTTTTTTTTTAGAAATGTCCTAAACTAACAAATATGGGTAGAAAATTTGAAATACTTTAACAAGTTGTAAAAATATTCCCAACAACAACAAACAAATTTTGGGCCAGATGACTTCCCTCGTCAATTCTACTACACATTCAGAGAAAAAGCTGACACTGGTTCTACTCCACCACTATCAAAATACAGAAAAGATGGAATATCCCTGAATTTAATCTACAGACTAAGCATAGCTACCAAAGCCAGGCAAAGATACCACCACAAAAGAGAAATTATACACCAATATCTTTCATGAGTATAGGTGCAAAACTCACAACAACATCCCGGGTAGTAGAATCTACTGTCATATCATGATTAAGCAGAATTCACATCAGGTCAAGAGTGATTTGTAAGAAAATCACCAGTGGAATAAACTACATAAATGAAAAAAGGAAAATAACCACATGATCAAATCAATTCAGAAAACACATGTGGCAAAATTGGACACTCTTTCTTGATAAACAAAATAGGAAGAGAAGGGAAATTCCTCAATATAATTCAAAGCAGTGTTGTCAAAGACCTATTGAAAGTGCTGAAAAGCAAGGGTGTCACTTTAAGGACTAAGGTGCTTTTTATCCAAGCCATGTTATTATTGTTGTTATGTAACATCAACTCAGAACTATCTCATAGCTGACCCTCCAGTGAGTTTTCAGAGACAGTAAATCGCATGGGGGAGATTGTCCATCTTTCTCCCACGAAGGAGCTGGTGGGTTTGAATGATGTATAATCAATGACTTATTCATAGCAAATACCTTTTTTAGAGACATAAACACAGGTTAAATACTTGGATTTCACATTATGGTATGCATAGGAATCAGATCGATTACATCTGTGGAAAGAACCGCTGGAGAAGCTCAATATCAGCTGTGAAAACTAGGCCAGGA
>NW_006399926.1:3733196-3745655 GCF_000299155.1 Elephantulus edwardii
AGAGGATTAAACCAAGCTACTCCTTGGAGGCAAGGATTCTGGGGCTTCGTCTAACATACTTTGGACATGTTGTAAGGAGGGACAGGTCCTTAGAGAGGGATATCATGCTTGGTAGGGTGGAGGGACAGTGCAGGAGGGGAAGACCCTCTATGAGGTGGATTGATTCAGTGACTGGGGTAATCGGGATGCATGTGTCAGAGGCAGTGTGATTGGCACAGGATAGAGCAGGATTTAGGGCTGTTGTACATGGGGTCTCTATGAGTTGCAAGCGACTCGACAGCACATAACAACAGCAAGGGGACATATAACCTCTTTTAAAAATGGCACTAGTAATACTTGCTGTTTATTTGCAGAAAATTGAAGCAAGACTCATCCTTTAAACCATATACAAAGTATAACTCAGCATGGATCAAAGACATAGGTATAAAATTGAAAACTATAAAGATCATTAGAGGAAAAAATTGGAGCAAACTTAGGAACACCAATTGATGTTATAAATAGACTATCAAATACCAGTGAAAATGCACAGCTGGTAGAGGATAAACTAGATGGTTGGGATCTTTTTTAAAAAAATAAAAAATATTAAATTCTTAGGTGCATAAAAACATTTCTCCCCAAAAAGTGAACCTATAGATCCGGCAAGAAACTTTCCCTTAAAATATATTGGAAACTCCAATAACTTAAAAAGAAAGGAACAATTTAACACGCGCAGAGCACATAAAAAAACAAACTTCAGCAAAAAACACATTCAGATCACCAACAAGCACATGAAGAAATGAACAACATTATTCGCTAGAGACACAAATCAAAACAACAAAGAAATATCATCTCGCTCCAGCTACAATAGTAATATTCTATAAAAGATCAAAATTAAATGCCAATGAGATTTTGGAGAGATTAGAACTCTCATACATTGCTGGGGAATATAAAATTATACAACTATGGAAAGCAGTTCAAACTTCCTTAGAAAATTGGAAAACATTATTTCCATTTGATCCAACAACCCCATTACTGGGTATATATCCCAAAGAAATAAGAACTGCTATATATACAGACATATGCACACCCATGTTCATTGTAGCATTGTCTGTAATGGTGAAGAGATGGAAACAACCAACATGTCCATCATGGGATAAATGGATAAAGAAACTTGGTATGGTCACACTGTGCAACACTGAAGAACAGTGACAATTTAATGAAACACTGCTTAAAGTAGAAAAATCTAGAGGAGATGATGGTGAATGAAAGAATGTCAATCACAAAAGGACAAGTATTGTTTAAGAGCCTGATTATAAATAGATAAAGATTTATATGAAGGAAGAATCATGGTAAGGGGGAGCACAAATCAGTAAACAGGTAATACTTTTATCTATTTACTAAAACTAGATACGTTAAATGGTTGAAGAGAAAGGCAGTATGTCCTAAGGGGATCATTAGCACAATACCACTAAAGAAAGTGAGAATACACACAAAACACAGTCAACAGCAAGTATAAGCAGATAGGTAAGATGTTAAGATATGAATAGATGAAAGGGACAATACCCAGGAGTGTACATAGATTTGGCAGATGATATTCCTTCATTCTGTTATACGAATTGTAAATACATCTATAGATGGAGCAGAGCCAACAAAGGACAGTGCTTTGTATGTTTTGTAATCATACCCAAACCCCCTGGGGGAATTAGTTTCTAGTTCTGGGCCCTTAGAATTATGGGCTTTTGGGGAATATAAAACTCAATTGGCATAACAAAGTCCACAGAGACCATGTTTTACACCATTTTTTTGCTGAGTAGCATCAGGAAATGTAAAAGTTTGCTACTGGCTCTTTAAGGTGCCTATATGGTCTCTCCCTGTCTGGAACAAAGTAAAAGAAAAGCAAAGATGCACTGAAACAACCAACACAAAGGACTAATTGGCCACATAAATCACAAATGCCACAACCCTAAGACCAGCCCTCCATAGTGTTCAGCTACCACCATTAACCACTCTAAAAGGGCTCACTGTAGAAGACACTGGATAGAGTGGGAGAAAGTATGGGACAACTCCAAAACAGTAAAAAGACTAGGATTACTATGACCTTTAATCACCTTTCAAATTTGGAACAAAACTCACTCTCATAGTTGCACTTTCAACCAAATAATAGGCCATATTGCACTGGGCAAGTCTGCTGTCAGGTACTGCTCCAAAATGCTGCAGAATAATGATGCCAGTTTGGAGACTAAGGTGCTCCTGATTGAGACCATTGTCTTCTCAATCACCTGCTATGCATCAGAGACCAGGACAGTGAATAAGGATGACAGAACAATTGATGCCTTTGAACTGTGGTGCTGGAGAAGAGTACTGAATGTCGATGGACTGCCAAAAGGACAAACAGTTATGTCTTAGAAAAGGTGTTTAAATCCACCAGATACTTTATTGGAGAAGGAGCGGCAATCTCCTCCTGTGCCAGTTGGATCTGATTCGATGGTACACACACACACAATAATATTAAAATAAAATTTAAAAAAATTAGAAAAGGTACAGCCAGAGTGCTTCTTGGAGGCCAAGATGCTGAAGCTTCATCTTTCATGTTTTGGACATGTGGTTAGGCAAGGCTATTCCTTGAAAAGGGACGTCACACTTGGAAGGATCGAGGATCAGAGAATGAGAGAAAGACCACCAATGACATGAATTAACATGATGGTTCAGCAGTGAGCTCAAGTGTGTCAGCGATGATAAGGATGGGACACTGGATACAGCAAGGTTCAGCTTGATTGTTCATAGGGTCACTGAGTCCTATTCAACCTGATGGCACCTAACAACAACATAAAGTGAACTTTTGGGTGGCTGAGGGAAGTACGGTGCAAGAGAGGAACACCCTGGATGAGATGGATTGATTCAGTCCCTGGGGTAATGGGGGTAGGTGTGTCAGAGACAATAAAGTTGCACAGAATAGAGCAGGGTTCAGAGCTTTTGTAGATAGGGTCACTATGAGTCACAGGCATCTTGAGAGCACATAACAACAACATTTGAAAGTAGTTTTGAGTAACAGGTGTGCTTTACCATAAATAAGCCTTTCAGATTTAATCTCTATTTTTTAATATAAGAGATTTGCATACCATTGCCTGTTGAGCAGTGATTGACTATGCATCTGCTTGTCAGTGCTCAAAAACAACTACAGTTACTTTTTTATGTATTAAACCATATGATGATGTCTAATGGACTGAAATCACCATTTTATAGAAATTAACTACATGTTTCCCATCTGTAGTTTCTCAGAAGGTCTAAGGGATGTTTGAATCATTGTCCTAAATCTTTGCATACCTCTGGGATGCACACCTCTGCCACCTTTGTCTCTCAGTGTGAAGCATGACTCAACTTAGGTCACTGGTCAGAGTACAATATTTGATATTTTTCTTTATAACCTGAATTTTACCTACTAAATGTAATCTTTGCATATTGATTCCTCAAAATGAAAATGAAGGGACTAAATGAAAATATTTGTTAGAAATTTGTCATATTGAGTGACGTTTTAGTATGGGAAGTTCCATCATCAATATGAATTTTACTATGTCTCACAGAGGTCAGCAAATAAAATTACTACATGAATACCAAAAAAATAAAAGTGAACTTTTAACGCTTAGCAGACATTCATTCCTTAGAATTATATGATTAGAAAAGAAACAAAGGTTATGTCCAAAGGTAAATCCTCGAAGGTGGGAAAAGGTATAAATATTAATGGAAATGAGTATTAGAGGAGAATTATAGTGAAATAAGTGTGATTACATTTTAGGTATTGTAATAAATGTTGTAAAACAAAATATGCAATAATGATTGAAAAATCAATGTTGTTTGTGAATTTTCACTCACATATCTCTCTTTCTCACACACACATACACACGAATTTTTTTTATGGAACACATAAAGATCAAATCTTTATTGTTTGGTTCACCAAGTCAGAACTAACCATAGCTGATCATCCAGCAGCTTTCAGGGCCCTAAATCACACAGGAGGAGATTGTCCATCTTTCTCCTATGGAGCAGCTGGTGGATTCAAGCCATGTGTCTTTGGACTGGCAATGCATCTCCTTACCACTAGACCACCAGTGTTCCCGTTAATGAGCTGTAATTGACTACTATTGGCCACAAAGAATCAGATACTTGTGTAGTTTATTAATCCAGGAGTGACAGAAAAATAGGGGAATGGTGTTCCACTAATTCACAAAAACCCCCACAACATTTCAAGATCTGTCCTGCAGTACGATGCTGTCAGTGATAGGCTATGATCGCTCACCTTATGAGATGTGAGATGCCATCAAGGACATTATATAAGAAGAAAACAAAAGGTCAGAAAAACAAATAAAATAGCAAAATAGATTTCAGAAGACACACTGAGACATGAATATAAAGACTACAGAAAATAAAATGAAAGAAAAAGAGATTATAAAATAAGAGAGCTGAACAGAAGATTAAAAAGGATGCTTTGAGAAGACAAAGTATTAAAAGACCTGATGTTAGAAAATCATAAGGGAAGAATACACTCAGTGTTTCTCAGCCTGAGAGAATTGAAGAGAAAGTTCAAACCTTGGTTTGTAATACCAAAGGACTCCATGTGCAAAATATTGAATATTAGGAAGCCTCAAAAGAAGAGAGAAGGAACACACAGAGTCACTACCAGAAAGAGTTGTTGACACTGAACCATTTCAAGAAGTAACATATGATTCAAACCAGTGGTGCTGCAGGAAGAAATCCATTCTACACAGAAGGCATCAACAAAAACAAAAAAGCCTCCAAGACTTTTTCTTCTACCAGTTGAGGTGTTTCAGTAAACAGATGTCATCCTGGAAACACATGTGAATGCCAAGAAATTTGCAAGACAGCTACTTAGCTCACTCTGAAGAACAGACCCATATTTGTTCCCATTCCAAATGAAAAAGTAATGTAATATATTGTGAACATTATAAAAATTGTGAACATTATAAAAATTATCATTAAATATTATACATAAGTAAAATATTTCTGAAGATTATTATAAACAGCTGAAACAGTTTATTGGACCAAGAAAGAATTGATAGGAGTGGAGTGAATAAAAAGAAAAAAACAACAACAAAAATCCCCAACAAAATACTATACTGACAAGGAATTCAAGCAGGAATCAGAAGAAGCTGTGGAACAAATTATATCACTGCTGTTATCAATTTAGTTCTTGCCTCACAGCAGAGGATACCAGAAGATATTTATTTGCGTTTTATTGACTATGCGAAGACATTTAACAATTTGATCATAATAAGTTATGGCTGACATTGAGAAGAATGGGAATTCTAGAAAACTTAACTGTGCTCATGTAGATCCTATACATACAAGAAGCACTTGTGAGAATTTAACAGGAAATTGTTTAAATCATGAGAGGTGTGTGTTAGGGTTGTATCCTTTTACCCAATCCAACTCTATCTTTGGATTTCTGAGGTTGTAAATCTTCCAGAGCTCTTTGGTGTCATACCTATTCAGTCTGTACAAGCTGAGCAAATAATCTAAGAAATTAGATTCTATTAATAAGAATATGGCAT
The DNA here is from genome assembly GCF_000299155.1 of Elephantulus edwardii. Taxonomy (NCBI): domain Eukaryota; kingdom Metazoa; phylum Chordata; class Mammalia; order Macroscelidea; family Macroscelididae; genus Elephantulus; species Elephantulus edwardii. The sequence continues at coordinate 3,738,743 of NW_006399926.1, forward strand.
TGGGATTGAAGAAAAATTCATTAAAAACCTGCAATGTGCATGAGACAACTTTGTAGAAAACAAAGATTTGAAGCACTAAATGAAGGTGAAACACTATATTCTTCAGTATGAATTATATCTCACCATAAAACAAAAATTCTTACTACTGGATGACAACATGAAAAAGGGAGGGGAGAGAATTAAACTTTCAAGGAATTCATTTTACTTATAGCCACAATCAATATTCCTGGTAGCAGCAGTCAAGTAATTAAATGATATGTTCCATTGGGCATATCTACCTTCAAGAATCTCTTTAAATTACTAAAGAAGTAAGATGTTACATTCAAGGGGGGGGGAAGAAGAACAAACTGGGGAGGAGGGTAGAGAAAACAGTGCAACTATGAATGAATGAAAACCCAAAATCTCTGTAAATGTTCATTAAAACTAATAAAATAAAAAAAAGGAAGTAAGATGTTCTTTTAAAGTCAAAGGTGCAACTGATCAGAACATGGTATTTTCAACTGCTTTGTATACATTGGACAGTGAATAAAAGAAGATCAAGAAGAATAAATGCCTTTGACTTGTGGTGTTGGAGAAGAGTATTGAATATTACATGGACTGCCAAAAGCACAAATCTGTCTTGGAGGAAGTGCAACCAAAGTGGTTCTTAGAGGCAGAGATGATGAAATTTTACCTCACCTACTTTGAGTATTGAATATACCATGGACTGGTAGGAAAACAAACAGGTTTATCCTGCAGAAGGTGAAGCTAGAATGCTCCTTGGAGGCAAGGATTCTGGGGCTTCGTCTGACATACTTTGGACATGTTACAGGGAGGGACCAGTCCTTGGAGAGGGACATCATGCTTGGAAGGGTGGAGGGACAGCACAGGAGAGGATTGATTCAGTGACTGATGTAATGGGATAGGCGTTTCAGAGATGGTGAGATTGGCACAGGATAGGGCAGAGTTTAGGGCTCTTGTACATAGGGTCACTATGATTTGCAGGTGACTCCATGGCACATAAAAGAAATCAACAATTTTGGGTATGTTATCATAACAAGGGATCAATCCTTTGAAAAAGACATTATGCTGGGAAAGGTATGGAATCAATGAAAGAAGATGACCCTCAATGAGATGTCTTGATATGTAATGACTGTAATCATGGCCTCAAGCGTGGCAGAGATTGGGAGGATAATGCAGGTATGGACAAAATTCTGTCAGAACAACAGCATCTGTCATTCAAGGATGGTTATGAGTCATAGTCCACTTGATGACGCCTAACAGCAACAATATATGCACGTGAAAGTTGGACAACGAATAAAGAAGACTGAAGAAGAATTGATGCCTTTGAGTCTTCGTGTTGCCCAAGAATAAGGAATATGCTATGAACTGTCAAAAAATCCAAACAACACCACCTTGAAACAAATGCAGCATAGTGTCCCTTAGAAGGAATGTTGTCAGGAAGGGCCAGTTTTTGGGGAGGGACATCTTACTTGGAAAAGGAGAGAGTTGGTGAAGGTGAGAAAACCTTCAAAGAGATTAATTGTCATGGTGACTCCAACAATGGGCTCCAGCACAACACAGATTGTGAGTATGGCACAGGATCTGGCATGTCTTTTTTCTGCTTACATCAGGGCACTCACTATGAGCCCACTTGGGAGCATCTAACAATAACAAATTACAAAACTAATGACACCCATTAGTCTCAACAGGGAGAGACAGAAGGCATGCCTATGTGAAAGGAAACTAGCCAAGAATTCCCTTTATTATTACTTTTAATTAATATTGTATTGACACTGATGTGTCAAATGTGATAATGATTACTCAGGGTGGACAGTGTTTGGTGGAGCTCCCTGATTAAAACAAGCTTGGAAGCAGGAGTGGCATCCACTTCCATAATAGCTTGTCTCCGGAAACCCTATGAACCTGGAGAAAGGATGGAAGTCACACAAGAGTTGAGGACTTTCGTTCATAGAGTCACTATGAGTCGCCTGTGACTCCACTTGACAACAACATTGGAATATTGCAAGAAAATAGAAAAGATATCTAAATTGCTTCCTCAAAAGAGGAAGTAAAACTATCTGTAGATGATATGAACCTACATCTACAAAATTCTCAACAGTACCACCAACAGCAAAAACAATACTACAATGAACATAGAGTCTTCTGTAACACTTCAAATTATTTTCCTCAAGGAAGATTTTCGAAGATGTATTATCATTTGTTGTTGCAAGTTACTACTGAGTCAATTCCTACTCAGAGTGACCCCAATTGTTGTAAAATACAAGAGCTCCATGAGATTTTAAAAGCCATAGTAAGGAGTTAGGTTGCCAACCCAAGAGCACATGGTTCAAATCCACCAGCTGCTCCATGGAACAAAGATGGGCAATCTCCTCCTGTGTGATAATGTCCTCTGAAAACTTGCTGGAGGGTCAGCCTTTGGATCAGGTCTGACTCGATGGTACATAACAACCACCCCTGCACAGCAGTTGGAGCTTGTTGCAGACCTTCTGTTATTCTGGGCCCCATGCAACACTAGTTGCTTTCAAGTCACTTGATAAATAAGCTATCACAACACAGCCAGATGACATATGTGTTGCCACCAGGCATTGTGCCTACTATTTAGTTGTGAGAGGAGGCAAGAATATTAATTCACCCTTCTCTTAAGATGGAATATTGAAACATGTCCCACTCCATTGGACCCCTGGAAATTTCTGAGGTCAAAGGTACTTGGATTTGTGTTGGGTTAATCTCCCACTCTCTAACATGCAAATGTCTTACCAGTAAGCCTAGGGTCACTGTTACTATTTCTTTACTAGGTCCAATCAGCATAATGTCATCAGTGTAATGGATCAGAGTGACAACTCATGGAAGAGGAAGGTGAGCAAGGCCCCTTTGGACTAATTATTTCATATTGCTGAAGAGTTAAGTGTTGAAAATATATTGCTTGCCTTGTCAACTGAAGGCAAACTGCTTCTGATGATCCTTTGAAATCAGAATGGGGGGGGGGCGGGGCGGAGCACTGGTCAGAGCAATAGCTGCATACCAGGTACCAGAGATGTATTCATTTGCTCAAACATTGAAACTGCATCTGGAATAACAGCTGCAATTGGTGTTTCTGTCTAGTTAAGTTTATTATAATCAATTGTCCATGATCCATCCGTTTTTCACACAGACCAAATAAGCACATTAAATGGGGGTGTGGTGAGTATCACAATGCTTGCATCTGTCACCTTGCCTATGACATTAATTTCTTCAAGTACTTCAGGAATATGTTGTTGCTTTGGATTACTAGTTTTGTAAGTATTGGCAGTTCTAATAACTTCTAATTGGTTTTTTCCTTACTGTAATAACCCTTACTCTACATGTTAGGATGTGAGTGTGGGATTCTCCTGGTTGCTGTGTCTGTCTGTTTTAAATATACATTCTGGAACTGAGAAGTTATTATAAGATGGGTTCTAGGACCCGTCTGTGAAATGGAATAATAGCCTAACCTCCATACACCCCAGGAGTTCTCATGGTGCATTCTGTAGTGTGTTGCACTAAGGCCTTGAATCTGGCAATTTGAATCTACCAGCTGCTTCATGAGAGACAGATGGGCATTCTCCCCTAATAAAGATTTACAGCCTCAGAAAGCCAGTGGAGGGTTGCTAAGTGTTGAAATTGACTTGGCAACAATGAGTTTGATTTGGTTTTTTGATATGCCTCCACTGACTGATGGACCATTGTGACATGTCCTGTCTCCTGGGATTAGGGTCAATTTAGAGCCTGTGTTCAATAATTTTCCAAAGTCTGATCATTCCTTTTCCTCAATGAACAGCCACTCTCCTAAATAGCCATAGCTCCCTTTGGGGAAGAGTGGGGGAAAGATCACCATTCTTCATTTTTGGCGGTGTAGTGAGGCCCTTTAAGGAGACCCAGCATCCCCTTCATTCAAGAAATTGTGCATCTATGAAATGGTTCTAGCCTGGGAATTGATTGGGTGACCATGACTCTCTGTTTAGGTTAATCAAGTTAGACTGATGTTCACTTCACCTAGAATTCTTCCAGTCATACACATCTAATAATGGGAGCTCTGGTGGCCTAGTGGTGAGAAACTGCACTGCAATCCCCAAAACACACAGTTCAAATCCACCAGCTGCTCCGTGGGAGAAGAATGGGCAGTGTCCTTCTGTGGGATTAACTGCCTCTGAAAACCCTCTGGAGAGGCAGCCATAGGTCTGTTCTAATGCGATGGTACACAACAACAGTAGTAAATATTTAGTACATTTCCCATTGATTTCACTCTTAGGGATACTGTGACTAAGTAGCTAGTACCATAACTCTATCCCCGTCATTGATTTGGATTACTGCTTGACACAGTTGTCCTTTATGGAAACCATGCTAACCTTGCTTTTGTCCATTAAGCACAGCCATCTGGCCTCGACCACCAGCCCCATTGTGATTGTTGTTGTTGTTGTTGTTATGTGCCGTCGAGTCGTTTCCGACTCATAGCGACCCTATGCACAACAGCCCTAAACCCTGCTCTATCCTGCGCCAACCGCACCGCCTCTGATACACCCATCCCGATTACCTCAGTCACCGAATCAATCCATCTCATAGAGGGTCTTCCCCTCCTGCGCTGTCCCTCCACCCTCCCAAGCATGATGTCCCTCTCCAAGGACCCATCCCTCCTGGCAACATGTCCAAAGTATGTCAGACGAAGCCCCAGAATCCTTGCCTCCAAGGAGTAGCTTGGTTTAATCCTCTCCAAGATGAATCTGTTTTCCTGGCAGTCCATGGTACATTCAGTACCCTTCTCCAGCACCACAGCTCAAAAGCATCCACTCTCCTTCTGTCCTCCCTAGTCATTGTCCAACTCTCTGATGCATAACAAGCGATTGCAAATATCATGGCCTGTATCAGGCGCACCTTAGTCTCCAGAGAGACACTGTTGCTCCTGAGTACCTTTGAGAGGTCCCTAACAGCAAACTTTCCCATCGTGATAGACTTTTTGATTTCCTGACTGCTGGTACCAAGAGTGTTAACTGTGGAGCCGAGCAAACTGAAGCTGTGAACAATCTCAATCTCTTCGTCATCCATCCTGACACTGCTAATTGGTCCAGTGGCGAGAATCTTTGTCTTCTTGACATTGAGCCTCAGTCCATACTGAAGGCTGCAGTCCTTGACCCTTCGCAGCAAGTGCATGAGGTCCTCCTCAGTTTCAGCAAGCAGGGTTGTGTCATCTGTATAACGCAGATTGTTAATAGATCTTCCACCAATCCTGATGCCACAATTCTCCTCATAGAGCCCAGCCTCTCAGATAATCTGCTCTGCATACATGTTGAAAAGGTATGGAGACAGGATGAATCCCTGGCGTACACCCTTCCCAATTTTGAACCATGCAGTGTTGCCTTGCTCTGTTCTGACTACTGCCTCTTGGTCCAAGTATAGGTTTCGTATTAGCACAATTAAATGTTCTGGGATTCCCATTCTTCTCAGAGTCAGCCACAGTTTGTTATGATCCACACAGTCAAATGCCTTTGCATAATCAATGAAACACAGACATTCTTCTGGTATTCTCTGCTTTCAGCCAAGATCCACCTAACATCAGAGGAATTTAAGGAAATAACATATGAGCAAGAGCCTATGGTGATGAAGGAAGAAGTTCAAGCTGCTTTGAAGGAAATAGCAAAAAATAGGGCCCCAGGAATAGATGGTATACCAATTGAAGTATTTCAGATAACAGATGTTGCCCTGGATGTGCTCACCAAGTTGTGCCAAGAAATCTGGAGAACAACCACTTGGCCAACTGACTGGAAGAGATCTATATTTGTTCCCATTCCAAAGAAAGGTGACCCAACTGAGTGTGGAAACTACAGAACAGTGTCCTTGATTTCACATGCAAGCAAGATTCTACTGAAGATCATCCAAAAACGATTAGAACAGCACATCAGCAGAGAACTGCTGGAAGTCCAGGCTGGGTTTAGAAGGGGTCGTGGTACTAGGGATATTGTTGCTGATGTTAGGTGGATCTTGGCTGAAAGCAGAGAATACCATTGTGATTAGGTATCTTAATTCAACAAGGGCACTTATCTTGTCAAATCTTGCGTGTATAACATGGCAGTTAGAGCAGACTTAATGATACTGGGACTTCCCTCAAAATCTGCTTCATATGTTGGTGTTAAAGGTGTATATCCTCTGGGTACTCCATATGTAGTTCTGTAGGACTGACATGATAAATCTGCTCTAACATAACCTAAAGTATTGCAAGGTAGTATTTCAGCTACACTTAGTGTAGACCACCACATAATGAATGTTTCAGTGAATCAACTCTGATTTTTTCTTAACTTCTAGAGCTGGAATATTGAAAGAACATGTGCTTAGTGAGCCCAAATCAATTAACTCAGGCTAATCCCGTTTTATGGTTTTACACCGTTATCTCATGTTCTTAATAACCATTTCCATGCATATTCTAAGCTTTCTGTTTGTACTAATTACAAAAGTCAAGAAGTTCTTTTGGAATGTGTATACCATCTTCCTGGATTATAATCTGTACTTCAGCTTTTGAGGCTTGCTCATATTTAACTCTAGATATCATTCTTGAAGCAAAAGTAGATTGTGAGGATCATTTCTGGGAACAATCAGTAATGTCTTGTAAGGCACCTGCCTCAAGAAATGACTCAGGTCATAAATACCTAGGCTCTGGCCCAGGTGAATCCTCTGACAGGCTCATTAAATACCGTTGTATTAACTTCATCAGATGGGTGTTAAGAGACCTGATTCTAAAGAAGGAAGGAGAGGCGCTCTGGTGGCCTAGTGGCAAGAAAAGAGAGGTATTTTGCTTCTTGAGAGAACTCAGCCTCTCTCTCTCTCTCTCTCTCTTTCTTTCTCTCTCTCTCTCTCTTTCTCTGTCTCTCTCTCTGTCTCTCTCTCTCTGTCTCTCTCTCTCTCT
>NW_006399926.1:3746060-3769921 GCF_000299155.1 Elephantulus edwardii
TGTGTGTGTGTGTGTGTGTGTGTAGAAAGAGAAATTGATTTGTCCGAAGGGATTGTGACTTACATGTTTGCAGATGCTGGAGGCTGATGAATCCAAGGTTGAAAGATAAGGCACACTGTTGTCCAGTGAACTAACGAGAGGGGGGAGAGATGCAAATCAAGCTAGATCTGCTAGACTTTCATACACTTGATGCAAACCACACCCCTGATGAAGCTCCTCCTCAACCAATTGGCCATGCATAACAAACCTCATTAAAGAAGAATGACATTATATCAGACCTCATTAGGGAAATGAGTACATCACAGCTGCCAAACCAGAAAAATCATAAGCAGCCAATTTGAAATATCCTAATCCATCACAGCTGCTCTATGCCAATTCCCAGAAAATCAACACTTCTTTTTTTTTTTTTTAAATCAGCACTTCTGTAGTCAATACCATAGGGGTTTTGAAGGCATATTATTTCAGAAGTGAATAGACAGTCCTACTTCTTGGTCTGTGTTAGTTTGGACGCTCTACTAAAGCCTGTCCACCATGAGTGGTCTTGCTAATATTTTAAATACTTATGGTATAGCTCTGTGCAAAGAGCTGGAGTCAGAAAATTAAAAGGGCCAGAGTCAGCATTTCTTAAGCTGAAGGAACAGAAGAACAAATTCAAACCTCGAGTTGCAATACTTAAGGATTCTTTGGGCAGAATATTAAATGATTCAGGACGCATTAAAAGAAGATGGAAAGAGTATACAGAGTCATTGTACCAAAAGGAATTGGTGGACACACAAGAATTTCATGAAACAACATATGAGCAAGAGCCTGTGGTGATGAAGAAGTTCAAGTGGCTCTGAAAGAATTGGCAAAAAACAAGGCCCCAGGAATTGATGGTATACCGATTGACATATTTCAACAAACAGATACTGCCTTGGATGTGCTCACCAAGTTGTGCCAAGAAATCTGGAGACAACCACTAGGCCTACTTACTGGAAGAGATCTATATTTGTTCCCATTCCAAAGAAAGGTGAACCAACAGAGTGTGGAAACTACAGAACAATATCATTGATTTCACATGCAAGCAAGATCCTGCTGAAAATTATCCAAAAACAACTGAAACAGCACATTAACAGACAATTGCCTGAAATGCAGCCTAGATTTAGAAAAGGCCGTGGTATTAGGGATATTACAGCAAATGTCAGGTGGATCTTGGCTGAAAGCAGAAAGTACCAGAAGAATGTCTATCTGTGTTTCATTGACTATGCAAAGGCATTTGACTGTATGAATCACAGCAAACTATGGCTGACTCTGAGAAGAACTAGAATCCAGAACATTTGATTGTGCTTATGTGAAACCTATACTTGGACCAGGAGGCAGTCATCAGAACAGAGCAAGGAAACGCTGCATGGTTCAAAATTGGGAAGGGTGTGTATCAAGAATGTATCCTATCTCCATATCTTTTCAATCCTTATGCAGAACAGATTATCTGGGAGGCTGGGCTCTATTAGAAGGGTGGCAACAGTCTGCATTAAGCAGATGATACAACCCTACTTGCTGAAATTGAGGAGGACCTGAAGTGCTTGCTGCAGGAGGTCAAGGACTGCAGCCTTCAATTTGAATTGAAGCTCAGCATCACGAAAACAAAGATTCTCACCACTGGGCCAATTGGCAACATCATGATAGATGATGAAGAGATTGAGATTGTTAACAGCTGCAGTTTGCTTGACTCTCTAGTTAACACTCTTGGTACCAGCAGCCAGAAAATTAAAAAGACAAATTACATTGGGAAAGTCTGCTGTCAGAGACCTCTCCAAAGTACTGAAGAGCAATGATGTCAGTCTGGAAACTAAGGTGTGCTTGATACAGGCCATGGTCTTTGCAATTACATGCTATGCATCATCACAGAACTGGACAATGACTAGGGATGATAGAAGGAAAGTTGATGCCTTTGAGCTGTGGTGTTGGAGAAGAGTATTGAATATACCATGGACTGCTAAGAGAACAAACAAGTTCATCCTGGAGAGGATGAAGACAGGCTGCCCTTCAGAGGCAAGGATTCTAAAACTTCATCTGACATACTTTGGACGTGTTGCAAGATGGAGTCAGTCCTTGGAGAGGGACGTCATGCTTGGGAAGGTGGAGGGAGAGCACAGGAGAAAAGACCCTGGATGAGATGGGTTGATTCAGTGACTGGGGTATTGGGGGTAGGTGTGTCAGAGACAGTAAGGTTGGCAAGGAATAAAGGAGGGTTTAGGGCTGTTGTGCATAGGGTCATTGTGCATAGGGTCACTCTGAGTCGCAAGCGACTCGACAACACATAACAGCAACAATGGTATAACTTTCAGCATCACTGCAACATGCAAGCCACCACAATAAGGCAACCTGTCAGACAAGAGATTCTGAAATAGGCCTTCAAAAACCCTGTAGGTGACGAAGAACATTGTTGACTATAGAGCCTGAAGATAAACCCTAAAGGTTGGAACACCTTCAAAATTCAAATAGGAAACAAATGCCTCCTCGAGGTAGAGTCTACTGTGATGGCTCAGATGGAGTAATGCTCAGCATTTCTTAAGCTGAAAGAACTGAAGTACAAGTTCAACCTCAAATTGCAGTATGAGAGGATTCTATGGGCAAAATTTAATGAAGCAGAAAGCATCAGACCCAGAGTCACTACCAAAAAGAATTAGTCAACATTAGACCATTTCAGGAAATAGTATGTGATCAAGAGACCAATGCTAGCAAAAGAAGAAGTCCAATATGCACTGAAGGCATGGGGTTGGGGAGACCCTAGGAAATGATAGAATACCACTCGAGATGTTTTAACAAATGCAGTCCTGGATGTGCCCACCAGTCTCTGCAATGAAATTTCAAAGACAGCTACCTGGCCAGCCAACTCTCTGAAGTCCGTATTTGTTCCCATTTCCAAAAAAGCTAATCCAGCAGTTTGCAGAAATTAATGAACAATATCATTAATATCACATGCAAGTAAAATTCTTGCTGAAGTTTGTTCAAGAGCAGCTTGAACCATAATCAACAGTGAACTTTCAGAAATTCAGACTGGACCCAGAAGAGACCATGGAGCAAGGAACATCATTGCTGTTGTCAAACAGATCTTGGCTGAAATCACAGAACACCAGAAAAATGTTTATTTGTATTTTACTGGCTAGACATTTGACTGTGTAAATCATACTGAATTATGACTAACATTGAGATTGGGAATCCCAGGACACTTAATTGTGCTTATTCGAAACCTATGCATAGACCAAGGAACAATAGTCCCCAAAGAACAAAAAAACACTGCATATGTTTCTAAAATCAGGAAATATGTAAATAGGGATACCTTTTCTCCATACCTACTTGACCTGCTTACTAAGCAAGTGATATGAGAAGCTGAACTTTATAAATATGGCATTAGCATGGAGGAAGGCTGAATTATAAGGATGATACAACTTTGCACAAGTTGAAGAAGACTTAAAACACTCATTTTAGAAGATCAAAGACTACAGCCTTTACTTTACATCTCACCATTTTTAAAAAAAAAAAATCCTCACCAATGGGCAGCTCCATGGTAGATGGATCTGGATCCACAATCAACATCCACTGAAACAGCAATCAAGAAATTAGAAGTCATGTTGCATTGGGTAAATCTGCTGTCAGGGACCTCTTTAAAATACTATCAAGCAAGAATGTCAGTTTAAAGACTAAGGTGTGCCTCATGCAAACCATGATTTTCTCAGTTACTTCCTATGCATTCTGAAAATTCTACAATGAATAAGGAATACAGTAGATGACTCAATTCCTTTGAATTGTGGCATTGGAGCAGAGTATTGAATATCCCGTGGATTGTTGCCAAAAGAACAAACAAGTCCATCTTAGAGGAAGTGCAGCCAGGATGCACCTTAGAGGTAAAGATGGTGAAACATCTCACGTACTTTGAGCGTGTTGTCAGGAGGGAATCATACTGGGAAGAAAGAAGACCTCATACTGGGAAGGGATTGAAGGTCAGGGAAAGAATGGAAGACTCTTAACAAGATTGATCGACATTGTGCCTACTACAGTTAGCCTGAGCATGACAGAGATTGAGGATGGTACAGATTCAGATCTGTTGTTCATCGGGTTGCTATACCAGGTCAATATGATGGTACCTACCAACAACTCCAGTTCTCCAAATGCCTTCCTTCACAGAGCAGGGCAAAATACATTTCCTACTATAGATTGGTGGAAGATCTATTAACAATCTGCGTTATGCAGATGACACAACCCTGCTTGCTGAAACTGAGGAAGACCTCATGCACTTGCTGTGAAGGGTCAAGGACTGCAGCCTTCAGTATGGACTAAGGCTCAATGTCAAGAAAACAAAGATTCTCGCCACTGGACCAATTAGCAGCATCAGGATGGATGACGAAGAGATTGAGAGTGTTCACAGCTTCAGTTTGCTCGGCTCCACAGTCAACACTCTTGGTACCAGCAGTCAGGAAATCAAAAAGCATATCGCGATGGGAAAGTCTGCTGTTAGGGACCTCTCAAAGGTACTCAGGAGCAACAGTGTCTCTCTGGAGACTAAGATGCACCTGATACAGGCCATGGTATTTGCAATCACTTGTTATGCATCAGAGAGTTGGACAATGACTAGGGAGGACAGACGGAGAGTGGATGCTTTTGAGCTGTGGTGCTGGAGAAGGGTACTGAATGTACCATGGACTGCCAGGAAAACAAACAGATTCACCTTGGAGAGGATTAAACCAAGCTACTCCTTGGAGGCAAGGATTCTGGAACTTCGCCTGACATACTTTGGACATGTTGCCAGGAGGGACGGGTCCTTAGAGAGGGACATCATGCTTGGGAGAGTGGAGGGACAGTGCAGGAGGGGAAGACCCTCTATGAGATGGATTGATTCGGTGACTGGGGTAATCAGGATGGGTGTGTCAGAGGCGGTGCAGTTGGCGCAGGATAGAGCAGGGTTTAGGGCTGTTGTGCATAGGGTCGCTATGAGTCAGAAATGACTCGACGGCACATAACAACAACGACAACAATAAATACTATTTTTGAAAACAAGAAAAACTAGTAATTACACTAGGAATCTTAAAGCAAACAGTAAGTTCAACATATTGGCTGTTTAGTGAATTGCTTTTTCATCAAATTAGCCATTTGGCAAATTGAGTTTCTGCAAATTAACTATTGGTAGAATGGCTGCTTTCCCTTGGAAATGCTACAGAAATCAAGACAGAGATTATTTCAAGCTTGCCCTGTTCTCTTTTTTCCCTTGCTGTGGAGATGAGGACATTGCCCTTGCAGGAAGCTTCCAATCTGAAGGGCCATCTTCTGGCACTGTATTGGACAATATAGTGCTGCTACTATTCAGAGAGTTTTCAAGAATCCATTACTCAAAAGAAGATGGCAAGTCTCGCTTAGTCTTTCTTAGTCTGAAAGCTCCTTGAAACCTGTCCACCATGAGTGACTCTGCTGGTATATTAAAGACTTCCAGCATCCAGCACCAAAGCAATATACAAGCCAGCACAGTAGGTCAAACTGAGGGAGCAGAAATCTCTCATATTTAAATACTGTAGCAGAAACTAAGGAGGACCTGAGACGTTTGCTACATAAAGTCAAAGCCTGCAGTCTTCAGTATGGATTAAAGCTCAACATCAAGAAAACAATTTCACCCTGCTTGGCTCCATATTCAACAATCTTGGCACCAGCAGTCAGGAAATCAAAAGATGAATTGCTCTTGGGGGAGGGCTGCTGTCAGGAACCTCTCAAAAGTGCTAAAGAGCCACGATGTCGGTCTGGAGACTAAGGTGCACCTAATCCAGGCCATAGTAATTTGCAGTTACTTGTTATGCATCAGAGAGCTGGACAGGGACCAAAGATGACAGAAGAATGGATGCCTTTGAGTTGTGCTGGAGAATAGTATTAAACATAACGTGGACTGACAGGTGAACAAACAGGTTTGTCGTGGAGAGAGTGAAAGGAGACTGCTCCTTGGAAGCAAAGATTTTGAAGCCCGTCTCACAAACTTTGGGCATGTGGCTGGGGGGACCAGTCTCTAGTCAAGGACATCATACTTGGAAGGGTGGAGGAACAGTGAAGGAGAAGAAGACCCCAAATGAGATGGATTGACACAGTAACTAGGATAATGGGGTAGGTATGTCAGAGACAATGAGACTGGCTCAGGATAGAGCAGAGTTCAGAGATGTTGTAGACAGGTGATTTATGGCACATAACTACACAACATATAAATAACTCTGTACTCTATTACTTTCTTTGGTACTTTGTTACAAGTTGTTTATACATTCACAGGCAGCTCATTTCTATTGCAGTACAACTTTATGTGTGCAAATAGTGAAGCAGTTTGCAGACATCTGCTTTACAGTAGGGAGATAGATGATCCAAGCGGATGTAGCCCATATGTGTGGTGAAGTCTGGTTACAGGAAATTATAGACTAAAAAGTCTGTTGTGAATATGCATCCCTGCACAAAGTAAGATGAAACAGAAGATCCAACACAAACCAATTTAATAATTACAAAGTCAGACTAACAGCTTTTTTGGTTAAAAGACAAGAATAGCAGCAATTGGAATATAAAAGCAACACAGGAACCTATCTCCCCCATAACTGGGGGTGTCCAGCCCTCTGAAAGCACATAGTTGGGAATGTTGTGTGGAAGCCAGGCTTCTAAGAATACAGTGTAGAGCGGCTCAGTAAACTTTTTTTGTTTATGAATATCTAATTTTAAATGGTAACTCTTAATAATTAAAAAGTAACTAGTAACTAGTCCTTGGTTGTGTATGCATGAAGGATCCCATTTGGGATTGCTTTGTCACCCATCAGGAGACATTCACAGGCCCCTGGGGAGGTGAACACCCCAGATGACCTCAATGTGCTTGTGAATGCTCTTCTGCACAGCAAAGGGAGGCAAAAGTGAATTAACAGTGGAGGAGTAAGGGCAATTTTTATTTTCAGTTGGAACCCTGGTGCTTTAGCGGCTAAAGCCCTTTCTGGTAACCAAAAGGTTGGTAGTTGGAACCCACTAGCCACGCCACAAAGATGAGGCTATCTGCTCTGTAAAGATTTACGATCTTGAAAATTACATGAAGTAGTTCTACTCTGTCCTATAAAGGTCAGTATGAGTTGGAATCAACTGGACAACAATGAGTTTAGTTTTGTGTGTATTGTAATGTTTGCTTGTCTATGTCTAGTTGGTTGGTTTTAAAAAAAAAAAAAACAAAAAAACAAAAAACCCCAGCTATTATTTAAAGAGCTTCATTTAATTGTCCCAGCCCTACAATAGAACAGCAAAGAAATTTACGTCATCACCTCACAACCCTGTGGGAGTTAAAACAATTACTGAGGGGGAGGAGATGAACCGTTTATGAATAAGACTGTCTGCAGTTACTTGAGCTGCTAAGATTAAATGACAATAGCAGTTGTTCTTGTTTCCAGGCATAAACTGACCTTCTGTTCGGAAAATAAATTGCTCTTTCTGCTTCTCTCTTGCATCTTATGATAGGTTACGAGGGGTTGGGGGGTAAGGGTTGGGGCAGCCATGCTGTAGCTGTGATTAAAGAAATTATCTCTGAATCATTACTCAAAAAGGGCTAAATGTTGTGGGATTTCTTAGCCTGAAGAGAAGAAGGCAGAGGTAAGACAAAACTCATTTCGTTTAAGTGGAGACTAGGCCAGGAGGAGAAGGACAGAAATTGTTGCAAGATTTTGTTTAACTTCTAAAAACTGTACTTAAAACATAGTAGTTTAATGATGGGTAAGAAAATAGGCACATAACAGCATCCACGTCAGGAAGTCAGCCAGCGCCACAGAAAATTCCTCCCTAGCCGAACCCCCTTCCTTCCTCCCTCAGGGTAACCCCTATCTTTGATGAAGTGTGTAATTTACTTTAGCCATGGTTTGACTTTACCTGATTTAAGATAAGTGGAATCATGCACTATGTGTATAGCTTATTTCCTGTGATAGCTTTATTATTATTATTATTATTATTATTATTATTATTCAGTATCTTTTTTTCATGCCATTATTGCATGTGGTTTTCCTTTTGCTGCTGTGATATTCCTTGGGAAAACCATCCCACCATGTATTTATCCATTTTGCTTTTGATGGCTATTTTCAATGGTTTCCAGTTTAGGGCGATAGTGAATAATTTACTATGAGCTTCTAGTACACATATCTTAGTGTATTAAGCACTTTCCTGTGAAGTATATAACCAGGAGTAAAGGCCTGGAATATCATGTGTGTTTAGCAGCGCCTTTCCTAAATAATGGCAAACTGGTTTCCAAGGCAGTTCCCATCCTTCCAGCATGACGAGGAACCACTCTTCATTCTTGCTGCCACAGGGATGGCCACACAGTTAATGTTGCCAGTCTCTGGTAATAGGCAGTGGCACCTTACAGCAGCTTTAATATGAATATTGCTAATGTAATGATACTGAGTTGGACAGTGACTAAGGAGGATAGAACGAGAATTGATGCCTTTGAGCTGTGGTGCGGGAGAAGAGTATTGAGAATACCATGGACTGCTAGGAAAACAAACAGATTCATCCTGGAAAGGGTTAAACTGGGCAGCTCCTTGAAGGCAAGGATTCTGAGACTCTGTCTAACATACTTTGGACATGTTGTAAGGAAGGACAGGTCCTTGGAGAGGGACATCGTGCTTCGTAGGGTGGAGGGACAGTGCAGAAGGGGAAAAGGCCCTCTATGAAGTGGATTGATTCAATGACTGGGGTAATTAGGATGGATGTGTCAGAGACAGTGAGATTGGCACAGGACAGAGCAGAGTTTAGGGCTGTTGTACATAGGGTCGCTATGAGTCGCAAGCGACTCGATAGCACATAACAATAACAATGATATTGAGCAGCTTCTCATATGTTTTTTGACATTTCCTATTGTAAACTTTCTGTTCTTCCCCCCCCCCCAGCCCCTGCTGATTGTTATTCAAGCAGTTAATCTGGAGGTCACTGTGCAGAAGGGTATGAAGTTATAGAAACCATATTCCCTCCCAAAGAGAAGACTGCAATCCTAAAGGCAGACATCTAAACAACTCATACCTAATATTGTGATGATTATTTAGAGATACATCTTTTCCACCAGGCTGACTGAAGGACTACACCTTTATTCTCTGATTATCTCTGTACTTAACCTAGTATCTGGCACATGTTGTTGTTAGGTGACATTGAGTCAAGTACATCTCATAGTGACCCTGTGAACAACAGATCTGAACCCTGTTCAATCCTGCACACACATCACAGCCCATGGCAGCAGTCATCATGTCAATCCACCTGGTTGAGGGTCTTCTTCTTCACCGACCCTCCACCCTTCCAAGCATCATGACCCTCTCCAAGGAATAGCCCCTCCTAGCAACATGTCTGAAATATGTGAGGCAAAGCCTTATCATCCTTGCCTCCAAAGAGCACTCTGGCTGCACCCTCTCCAAAATATATTTTTCTTTTGGCAGTCATGGGATGTTCAGTGCTCTCCTCCAACACCATAGCTCAAAGACATCAATAATTGTTATGTCATCTCTATTCAATGTCCAGCTCTCAGATATCTGACACATACTCAGTGCTTAATGATCTTTTATTACAGGATTGAGTGAGGCTATTTCAGTAGAGTGTGTGGATATTCCACAAACACATTGCTGTAGAGTCTGAACCACGTCCTAGCTGGCCCTTCAGTGGTTCTCAGAGACTATAAATCACTTGGGAAGAGAGTGCCCATTATTCTCCAGCAGTGCAGGTGGTGGATTTGGACAGTCCCTCTGGGTTAGCAGTGCAGCACCCTACCAACTAGGCCATCAGAGAGTCCTCTAGTAAGGATATATAATAAGTGATAGAGAAACATGAATAAGGAACAAGCAACCTCCACCTGAATGGGAGAAGGCTTCCTTAGGAGGTAATATTTGAAGCAAATCTTGAAAGACTCCTAGGGGTTCACCAGAAGTGATGTAGGAAGCACATTCTAGATCAAGAATTCAGGTGTCTGCCAACTCAATAGAACAAAGAAGCCATCTTCATATAAGAAATCAAATAAGGATAACAATAAAGTTTGACATAGAAATCTAAAAAAAAAATAATTCAGATGTATAAAGACACGGGGAGAGAGAGTATAGCATACTGTGGAATTTGAAATTTGGAGGTGATCAGCAGGTTGGACTGGAGTCATGAGTTGTACTCATCTGCTGATCAAAAGTTGGATGTTTTTGCCAGCCCAGAGGCACTTGAGAAAGGCCTGGTGGTGATCTCCTCCAAAAGATCACAGCCATTCAATACTCTGTGGAGCACAGCCTTATTTGGACAATTATAGGATGGTCATGAGTTAGAATCATCTTCATGGCAATTGTTTGGTTGGTTGGTTGGTTGGTTGGTTGGTAATCTAAATGGAGTGAGAGAACAGAAGAGATTGATTAGTTGGTTTGCTGGTTAGTTGGTTGGTTGATTGGTTGGTAGGTAAACTAGATGGAGTGAGAGAATAGTAGAGATTGATTAGTTAGTAACTAGGTAGATGGAATGAGAAGGCAGAGGAGATTAGTTGATTAGGCAGAGGAGGTTAGCTGGTTGGTTGGTAACTGAGTGGATGGAATGAGAACAGTGGAGATTGGCTGGTTGGTAGGTTGGTTGGTTGGTTGGTTGGTTGGCAACAGAGTGGGATAAAAGTATAGTAAAGAAGGGTTCCCACTGGAACCAATAATATGAAGAGATTGCCTTATAAATGTTATAGGGATAAAATTATTAAACATAGAAAAATTAATTTCTCACAGGTAACAGGGAAGCCTATTGAACATTGGAGTTATATACAGAATTATTTCTTAGCCATCCTGAACAAACAGGTGTATTAAAACTAATCACAAAATAAATTCCATTTTTCCTTCTAGATAACAAAAATGGACCATTTAACGTGGAATATGGAAGAATTTTCTTTTTAACGTAATACTGTGACCAGGACAAATATAGAGTAGTGATGATGAAGAGAGGCCTTTCCCCAGTTAGACCTGGATGTACAGCAGTGTAGCCAAGCCTTCATTTCCACATCTATAAGAATAATGTCTTCCTTGTAGAAGCATGGTGAAGATGAAATTAAGTAATGTATATTAACTTCTTCATTTGTGCTTACATCAATGAATGGTGGTGGTGGCTGGGAAGCTGGGAATAGTTTTCTGATGTAAGTCCTACATCTGACTCTATCCAAGATTTTCTGTCTCAGTCAAAGCAGTTGGTAACCAGTCAACTTCTTGTTCTGGTTTCAGGGTTGTTGAGGCTGAGGTTCCCGTACTCTTGGAAATAATTGTTTCCCTGCATCTTTGATTTTCTTCACCTCACTCCTGATGGTGAGAGACCAGTTGACCAATAGTTGCACTTTGGCTATTTACAAACTCTTTAAGCCTCATTTGCTACTCACCAGAGTAGAATGTAGAACATTGTATACAGCCTTAGCTATAAATATTCCTGAGTGTAGTCCCATTCTCCCTGGGTGTCTGTCTATATACACACATTGTTGTTTGGTGCTGTGTATTTGAAAGGTACTTATAACTGACCTTCCGATGGGTTTTCATAGGCAGTAAATCCCAATGGAGGAGATTGCCCATCTTTCTAATTTGCATCTCTCTTAGAGCTATGGATTTTGAACATTTCTTCATGTGCTTGTTAGTCATCTGAATGTCTTCTTCAGTGAAGTGCCTGTTCATATCCTGTGCCCATTTTTCTATTGGATTATTTACCTTTATCTTATTGTGGTGCTCAAGTATTTTATAAATTCTGGATAGAAGTCCCTTATCTGATATGTTATTTCCAAATACTTTTCCCCTGTCTGTGGCTTCCCTTTTTACCCTGTTGGAGGAGTTTTTGGATGTGCATAGGGATTTGATTCTTAGAAGATCCCATTCATCTACTTTATCTTCTCCTGGTTGTAGGGAGATTGCCATCTTTCTATCTGGGAGCAGCTGGTGACGTTGAACTGTGCCATGTGCCTTTGGACTATCTAGTCATAGATTATTAGAATTATTATTACTGTTATGACAGCATTGTATATGGAATAGTGTTTGCCTTTATTGCCTTTAGCTCTTGTCCACTTCCCGGCACCTTTCTTTTCGGACTTTCCCTTCACTCACATTAATAATAATATGTTCTCTTTACTAGTAGGTAGTAGGGAGCTCTGGTGGCCTAGTGGCAAGAAGTTGTGCAACAATTCTGAAGGCACATGGTTTGAATTTACCCACTGCTCCACGGGGAAGGATGGGCAATCTCCTCCCATGTGATTAACTGCCTCTGAAAATCATCTCTGGAGGGTCAGCTATGGGAGGGTTCCGACTCGATGGTAACAACAACAGTAACTAGTAGTAATTCTGGCGGTCTAGTCCTTAGGAAGTTATTCTGCAAACTCAAAGGCCTTTCTGGTGGTTCAAATCCACCAGAAATTACACAGAAGAAACCTGGACAATCTCTTCCCTAGTGATTTACAGCCAAAAACTTTCTAGAGTGTTAGCTACCATTTGGTTCAAAGTCAAACGGTAGTGAGTTTTAGTTGTTCTGTAGTTGATAATTATTATTTTCTCTTCCTTACCACCCCCATTCCTGATTACTATGGAAGAATGTTTCTTTCAAAATATGGAAGCTGTGGGGATTTGAGTGTCTTTCTTACACAGGGGCCATGATAATGTTTCTGTGTCATTGCAATTTTAGCGGGTGTACTGTGGAAATGAGCACTGTTACTGTCCTCTTACTTTTTTACTGGTGGTATCCTTTTACATCTGTTTACAGTATGTAAGGAATGTTAATAAGCAGTTTACTGGTGGTGTTTAGTTGTTAAAGACATGCCCCTCCCCAGCCCCTTTAGGGCATCTCTTTAATACCAGCACAGGGGAGACCTGCACGCTGTTTCTTTAGTCCTGAGGTTTCTTTCTTCTTTACCCAGCATGTTCCTCAGAGAGCCGAGTCACGGAAATTGTTAACTCAGTGGTACTGTCTTTCTAGGCATTTTCCTAAAAAAGTATGTTCCCTCATTTTATGCAAGAAAGAAAATAGAGTAATGATCCTCTTGAAATCAGCCAGTTTGCGCTCGATTTGCATAAACTCCTCCTCCTAGCTAAACTTTCTAAAGGGGCCGTCTTTCTGAGGAAACGAAAGTGAAATTGAACTGGAGCCATTTTCAAGAGTCTCGGAGCGGCTTCCTGGGCCTGTCCAAGGAGATATTTCCTGTCCGAATCCCCCGCGGTCCCGCTGCTTGCTCGAAACCGCGGTGGGAAGTCGACCGAGTGGGGAGTCTCCTGGCGGTTTGCACGGGCGGTTTGCACGGGGAACCCTGGGAGAGGGGGATTGTGCTGCTGGCCGGAGGGCGAGAAATGCCTCCAGCACCGTGATGGACCAGTGGCAGGTGAGGCTGGGACAGGTGAGCTAGTGGCTGGCTCTGTAGACTGCCCAAGAGCGAGCAGATTTCGCTAGAGCCTTAGATGGCTTTTGCAGCTTTACGTGAATTTTGTTGTGAGACCGTGCACAGCAAAACATACACCGACTCAGCAGTTCCTACACGTACAGTTTGGTGACACTGTATTCTTGGAGCTGTACTAACTTCATGTGAATTTTATGTCCATGGCATATGTGTGTTACATTGGCATAGTTTATTTGTTCCTTTTCTTGCCAAGTAAAACTTCTGCTCTAGGAATATTATGGTAATTACTCAGTTCCGTGGCGCAGCGCTTGTAGGGAGCTGGACCCGCCTCTAAGCGAGGCCTGAGCTAACTGCCCACAGCACCTGTCCACGGGTTCTCTGTTGACGCCTGCTTCCCTTTATCAAGCTCTTCCTTGATCGCAATTTGGCCTTGAGAAGCGCTCCTCTCCCTATCTCCTTCCTGCTTCCTAAAGGCTTTGGGAAAAGTCGAAGTAGCCCTTCTTACTTTTAGGATGGGGGAGGGGGGAATTATGGGAGTTTTCTTCATTGTCACAAAAATCTCATTGTATTTGCCGAATTGATAAACAGGGATTCATCTGTACAAAAATAAAATACTGTTCACAGTAAAAAAGGAACAAACTAGTCCTGGCGGCATTGGAGCGAATTCCATTCGTACTAAGCAAAAGACGGGAGAGTCAAAATACTGCATTTTGTATGATTCCATTCCCGGGCATTTTAGGAAAAACTAAGCTGTGGGAACAGAAAGAGATAAGTAGTTACCAGGGACTAGAAATGGGGGAAGGAGTTGACTAAAAATGGGGTATTGGAAGTGTTTTCCATCTTGATTGTGGTGATGGTGGTAAAGCTATGTGCTTGTCAGATTCATAGAATTGAACTCTAAACAAGGTATATTCTGCCTTATCAATGATACTTGAGTATTTAAAAAAATTGACTCTTGGTGCCTAGATCTGACAGAGTAGAACTCTGTATACTTCAGAATTTTCGGTAGTTAATGATTCAAAATAACATCCTCAGATTTCTAAAGTACCTCTGAGTAGACTCAAACACCCAACCTTTTGGTTAGCAGCCATGTGTATTAATCATATGCACCACCCAAGAAAATTTTAAAAGGCTTCGTAGTGCTGTTGAGTCAATTATAGCCTTATTTTTTGTTATTGACTTCACAGCAGCTTGGACTTTTTTCATCAATACTAATGGTTTTTAAGTCATCCCTCGCACGGTGCAGCTGGTGGATTCGAACCACTTGCCTTTGGGATTGCATTGTAATTTCTAACTGGTAGGCCACTGGTTATGTTGGCAAAGTTTATTTGTTCTTTTTCTTGCCAAGTAAAACTTATGCTCTGGGGATATTTTGGCAATTACTCAGCTCCCGATGGTTCTTAATCATATGATATACTATGTCCTGAACTGGTTTGATGTTGACCAGTTCTTTTTTGACACTATTCCTTTCATCTTTTTATGCTTCTTGCATCATCCAGGATTTTATCCATAGAATCCTTTAGTATCACAACTCGAGATTTGACTTTGTTCTTCAGTTCTTTCAGCTTGAGAAATTCTGTGCTTGAGAATTTGGAGAAATTCTCCCTTTTTGCAAAAGTTTTCTGACTCCACCTCCTTGCACATTTCATTATAATAGTTGTCTTTTTGGAGCAACTCTTTGAGGTCTTGTTAGATTCTCTTACTTCTGCATTCTGTCTCCTTGTTTTGGCTGCTTCTCATTCCCGTGCAACTTGTACATTCTGACGTCCATTTTCATCTTTTCTCTCTTTCTTGTCTTTTGCTTTCTTTTTTTTAAAATTTTTTATATACTTTATTATTTATTTAATTAATTCTTAATGGCAATGAAAATTTACAGACTTTGGATTTCCATTCATTCATTGTTGCACTTTTCTCCCTTCCCAACCCTCCCCCCTAGTACACTACCCTCTTGGAAAAGTAAAAGGAAAAATCTTTCATGGTTTTACAAACCCTCCCACAGGTCCACTCCACTATGCAGCCTTCACTCTGGACTCCTGTCATGACAAAAATACCTAATCACATATCCCTTTAAATAGTTTTTTCCCTCATCTGTTTCAATGTAGTATACATTATTGAACCCATCTTTCTCAGTCTCCCTCCAACCCCGATGTCAGTTCTGTTTTACAACAGTGGCACCATGCAGTATTTGTCCTTTTTGTGACTGAGATATTTGAGTATTTGTGACTGAGATATTTCACTCAACATAATGTCCTCCAAGGCACCCATTTTGAATAATATTTCATTAGTTCTTTGTTTTTCAATGCAGCATAGTATTTCATTGTATGAATATACCACAGCTTCTCTATCCATTAGTCTGTTGATGGGCACTTAGGTTATTTCCAACTCCTTGCTATTATGAACAAAGCTGCAATAAACATGGGTGTGCATATATCTTCTTGGGTGGCAGTTATGGTCTCTTTGGGGTATATTCCTAGTAGTGAATTGCTGGGTCAAATGGTATCTCTGTTTGCAACTTTTTGAGAAACTGCCCTACCATCTTCCACAGTGGTTACACATCTTTTGCTTTCTTCATGGATGATGTTCTTGATGTCATTTCAAAATGTGTCTGTTCTTTGGTTGTTATTGTTGAACGCATCAAATTTTTCTTGAAATGATTTTTAATTCAGTTTAGATAGACTCAAAGTTGTCTTTTTGTTTTCATTGAATAGTTTAATATTCTTCGCCTTTAATTTGAACTTGCATGTGAGTAGTTAATGTTTTGTTCCACAGTCAACTCCCTGGCCTTGTTTTGACTGCTGATAGTGAGCTTCTTTAATTTCCCTTTCCACAGAGGTAGTCATTCTGATTCCTGTGTAGTCTGTCAGGTAAGGTCCATGTGTGTAGTTGCCATTTATGGTTTTGTTTTGTTCTTAAAAGAAGTATTTGCAATGAATAAATCTCTGTAGAAAATCTAAGCATGCAATCTCTAGCCTCATTTCTGTCACCAAGGCCTTATTTTCCAAATAATTATTTCTCTTCTTTGTTTCCAAATTTTTTCATTCCAGCCACCAGTTATTATTAATGCATGTATCTTGATTGCCAACCACTAAAGTAAAAAATTAGGAAATTGAGAAAATTCCGTGTCAGCCAGTTCTTTTTGGTACAGTGACTGTATTTTTTCCAACTTCTTTTGAATTAATTTAATTATGTATATTACGTCCAGTGTTTGGATGAGCTTCCAGATTGATTTTTGCTGGGAAGTAGGAGTGGCATCCACTTCTGGAAACTCTACAAACTCTATAAATGTACAGAAATTATGGTAGTTGTAGAACAGAGTTCTGTACAGAAATGATGTTAGTTTTAGAACAGAGTTCAGGTCTTTTGTGCAAAACTTAACTCTCAGTCATCCTCAACTTGACGACACCTAACTACTGCTAAATGAAACTAGTGCTGTTATATCTGGAAGAACACTTTGTACATCTCTCTTTGTCATTAACCTCTTATCATTGGGGTATCAAATACCAGAATTGTTTCCCACTGTGGACAGTGTTTTGTGGAGCTCCCAGTTGTAAAACAGGTTTGGAAGCAGGAGTGGCATCTACTTCCTAAACTACATGCCTCTGGAAACTCTGTGAACTTGGAGAAACGATGATAGTTATGGAAAGGCATTAGGTCTTTTGTTCATAGAGTTGCTATGAGTTGTTCTCGACTTGGTGGCCTCAACAACAACAACCTTCTTTTGATACTTCCTGGATCATTCAAGATTTTTTCCTACAGCATCTTTCAGTATTGCAGCTCAAGGCTCAAATTTGTTTTTTAGTTCTTTGAGCTAGAAAAATGCCAACCTAGTTTTCCCTTTTAATTTTCTAATTCTAAGTCTGCACATTTTGTTAAAATACTTTGTTTCCTCGAGGTGCCTTTTGGCATCTTCTGTTCATCTTTTTCACTTCATCATTTCTTCCCTTTGTTTTGACCTCTCGACATACTAGTCCCTCCCAAGTTAGGTAGTGATTTTCAAAATCATTGCTCCTGCATGTTGCGTACTATGTGAATGTACCATAATTTCTCAATCCATTCTATTGTGATTGGACTTTTGGACTATTTACATGTTCTTGTAATGGTGAATAACGCTGCTATGAACATTGGTGTACAAATTCTGTTTGTACCTCAGTTCTAATTTTCTCAGGGTGCATTCCAAGCAGTGGAATAGCTGAGTCATATGGTATTCCTATGTTAAGCTTTTTGAAGAAACATCTAGGGCCTATACTGTTAATTACCTTTCCAATACACTGCAATTTTGTGCCATGATTTAAAATGTGTATATAGCTGACCTTGAACAATGAGTACTAACTCCTCACACAGTTGAAAACCTAAATGTAACTTTTTTGGGTTTTTTTTGTTTGTTTTCTCATGCTCTGGAGGCAAATAGTGGAGGGGACAGGGTATGGAAGGAAACTTTGAATAAAGCTTAAGTGTTTCAAAAGTAATATGATATTTGTTGATGTTGTTATGAGCTGTCAAATCACTTGTTAAGTGTTTTGCAGAGTACAACAGCCCTGAACTCTGCTCTAGCTACAGCCAGTTTCGTTGTCTCCAACACACCTATGCGCATTACCCTGGTTACTGAGTCAATCTATCTCAGCCTGGCTCTTCCTTCCTCTCTTGTGCTGTCCCTCCACCCTTCCAAACATGATGTCCTTCTCCAAGGACTGGTCCCTCCCATGGACGTGCCCAGAGTATGAGAGAGGGAGCTTGAAAATCCATGCCTCTAAAGAGCAGCTTGGTTTCACCCTTTCTAGGACAGACCTGTTTATTTTCTTAGCAGCCCATGAAATGTTCAGTACTCTTCAACTCAAAGGCATCAATTCTTCTATCATCCTTGATCACCATTTAGCTTTCTGATGCATAACAAATTATTGCAAAGACCATTGCTTAGATAAGGTGCACCTTGGTCTCTAGGATGATATTGTTACACTTCAGTACTCTGGAGAGATTTCTTATAGCAGATTTTCCCAGTTCAGTTTGCTTCTCATTTCCTGGCTGCTGGTGCCAAGAGTGTTAATGGTAAAGCCAAGCAAGCTAAAGCCATTAACAGTCTCAATCTCTTTCATGATGGTGGCCTAGATCAGGCATACCTTAGTTTCCAGACAGACATTGTTGCTCTTCAGTACTTTGGAGAGGTCTTTGACAGCTGACTTTCCCAATGCAATTTGTCTTTTAATTTACTGGCTGCTAGTACCAAGAGTATTGACTTTGGAGCCAAGCAAACTAAAGCTGTCAAAAGTCTCAATCTCTTCATTGTCTATCATGATGCTGCCAGTCAGCCCAGTGGTGAGAATCTTTGTTTTCATGATGTTGAGCTTCAAACCATATTGAAGTCTGCAGTCCTTGACCTTCTGCAGCAAATGCTTCAGGTCCTCCTCAGTTTTAGCAAGCAAAGTTGTGTCATCTGCATAATGCAAGTTGTTGATGAGTTTTCCTCCAATCTTGATCACACATTCCTCCTCGTAAAAGTCCAGCCCCACAGATGAAGAGAGATGTAACTGGGTATTTCTGTCATCACAGGAGACTAGAGCGAGGGCTGCATGGTGGAGGGGACCTGGGGGAGGGTTTGTAAAACAATGAAAGAATCTTTTCTTTTACTTTTCCATAATTTTTGGACTCATGTACTTATAACTTGTTAGTCAAATTTGTGTCTTCTAGGTTGCAACACCCCCATGATACATCTTCAAGGATATGTACATGTACAGCCAAGCACAATCAATAAGAGTGCATCTGAATTCCAAAATCAATCTCCATAATAGTCTATGTGTTTCCTACTGCCAAAGGGGCCCTTTAGAGTAGTGAGAGAAGATCTTCACCCTGAAACCCACAGCGTCCCTTTTCAGCAGGAAGTAGCTAAGAGAATACGCCGTCCCCTTTTCCTTATGACTCAGGGTGAAGTCTCTCTCAGGGAGGAGTGATAGGGAATGGCAAAGGATACACTGACAAAGAAGATTAATCAGAACTGGCTTTGACAAGCACTGTGGCATTTGGACAAGAACAAACTGGGAGGAGGGTAGAGAGAATAGTGCAACAATGAATGAGTGGAAGCCCAAAATCTCTGTAAATGTTTATGAAAATTAATAAAATATAATTATAGAAAAAAAAAAGTCATAAAGATAGGATGCATCCCTGACGTATGCTTTTCCTGATTTTGAACCATGTAGTGTTTCCTTCCTCTTTTGATGACTGCTTCCCGGTCCAAGTATAGGTTTCACATAAATGCAGTCATGTGTTCTGGGATTCCCATTCTCCTCAAAGGTTAACCACAGTTTGTTATGATCCACATAGTCAAAAAATACCTTTGCGTAGTCAGTGAAACACAGACATTCCTCTGGCACTCTCTGCTTTCAGCTAAGATCTATGTAAAATTGGCTATAATATCCGTAGTGCCACAGCCTCTTCTAAACCCAGCCTGCACATCCGACAATTCTCTGTTGAAGTACTGTTCCAGTGTTTTGGGATAATCTTCAATAGGATCTTGCTTACATATTATATTGTTCTATAATTTTCACACTGTTTGATCACCCTTTTTTGGAATGGTAATAAATATGGATCTATTCAACATAATATTCTCTAGAGAGGGACTTTCCCATGTTTTGTCATATTTTCCGAATACATTGTTGTTCCTTAGTGCTGCATTAGTATTCCATTGTGTGACTGTACCATAGTTTCTCTACCCATTCGTTGATGAACATTTGGATTATCTCCATTTTCTTGCTGTTGTGAATAATGCAGCTATGAGCATAGGTATACATATTGATACCCCCAAAACTTACCTACTGATAGGTTACTTTTAATCAGAAATCTTATCAATAGCATAAACATTTGATTAGTGTATACTTTGCATGTGTATTATATGCTGCATTCACCTAAAAGCTTCCTTTTCAGGATAAGATAAAAAGAGCTTTTGCATAAGGTGCAGTGTTTCCAAGCCTGCTAGTTTCGCTGCAATGACAGCTTTATTCATTTCTTTTTCTCACAAAAGTCATTGTCATGGATTTATTCCCCTTGAGATGGTGGACAACCTCAGCTGAAGACCTCGAACTATAGTATTTATTAAGCAATATAGATATAGATAGATATGGAGATATATAGACTTTTCTTTGTAGTTTCATGACTTCTGCTTCTTGGGAGAACTACCAGCAACCCTTAGAGAGCCCCTTTGTGTGTGTTTCATGGTAAAGTCAAAGTCTACAGTATTATATTAAACAATGAGAAATACATAGGAATCTCTAGCGAACACTTTTTATTGAGGTAAGGAAATACTGCATAGTTCAAAATTGGGAAGGGTGTATGCAAGGGATGTGCCCTATCTCCATACCTTTTCAACCTATATGCAGAACAGATTATCGGGGAGGCTGGACTCTATGAGGAGAAATGTGGCATCAGGATTGGTGGAAGATCTATTAACAATCTGCATTATGCAGGATGATACAACCCTGCTTGCTGAAACTGAGGAGGACTTGAAGCTCTTCCTACAGAAGGCCAAGGACTGCAGTCTTCAATATGGATTGAAGCTCAACATCAAGAAAACAAAGATTCTCATCACTGGTCCAATTGACAGCATCATGATAGATGGTGAAGAGATTGATATTATTTATAATCATCACTCATGGTACCAGCATCCAAGAAAGTAAAAGACGAATGGCATTGAGAGTCTACTGTCAGGGACCTCTCCAAAGTGCTGAAGAGCAACGATGTGAGTCTGGAGATTAAGGTGTATCTGATCCAGACATTAGTCTTTGCACAAGAGAGGAAAACCCTTGATGAGATGGATTGGCTCAGTGACTGGAGTAATAGGGGTGGGTGTGTCAGAGATAAAAAGATTGGCAGAGGATAGAGCAGGGGTTAGGGCTGTTGTACATAGGATCGCTCTGAGTTGCAGGCAGCTCGACAGCACATATTAACAACAACAACATACAGTTACTGGAGACAGACTGCTTACACCGACTTGATTTGTGTTGCATGATATACCTTGTGGCAAGAAGCTGCACTGCAGTCCTGAAGGCACACAGTTCAAATCCACCACCTGCTCTGTGGGAGAAGGATGGACAGTCTTCTCCTGTGTCATTAACTGCCTCTGAAAGCCCACCGAAGGGTCAGCTATGGGTCAATTCTGACTCAAAGGTACACAGCTCACACACCACACATAAGCAGACCCATACAATTCAAGCCCATGTGTTTCAGGGGTTGACTATTTGCATATCCAGGAGCTGTGGTAAAAGGTGTAACAAGCTGAGTGGGAGGAGTTCAAGAGGGAGCTGTCATAGCCTGGGGGAGGTAAGAGTCAGAAGTCTAAAGAGTGACATTTAAAGATATCTGTAACGAGAAAGTCAGTGGTGTGATCAGTGGAAGCAGCACTGAATTAGAATGTACTGGGTTAGGAAGATTAGAGTCTTCTAGGAGCCTTGGTAAAAGCTCATGAGGGGCTGGAATTGGAGAGAGTACAAGGGTGATCAGCAAAACAGGACTGGACAGCTACCTGATTAGATGGGAAGAGACAAGGAAGACAAGCAGGCAGTTGAGTGGCTCAGGTTTCTGGCTTTAACAACTAGGAGGAGAATGATGCCATTAATAGAAATAAGAATAGCAGGAGGAAGAGCTGGGTTTGAGGAGAATGAGTCATTTATCTAGAATATGTGGGAATGAAGATAATGGCAAGACATCTTAAGTGGGCAGATGGTCCAGGCACTTGGAAATTCACAATTTAAGCTTCAGTACAAGGTAGTAGCTGGAGCGAATAGATTTGAGCACTTTTGCTTAAGACGGCTGGTTTAGGTTCAGGAACTGGAAGGAATAAACTAGGGGACAGAATATGAAGAAAGAAGTGCTTAAAACCTTAAGAGTGTGATTCTCTGTAAGGGGCAGAGAAAGGGCCTGAGGTAGATAGTAAGAAAAGAGATAAGAGGACAGTTTTGATGCTGTGTCATTTAATCCTGAGAAGAAAATTTTCCAAGAGGGCACAATTCACAGGGAACCTTTGAAGTGTTTATTGAACTGAATTGATCATCAAATGGTAATGAAGACCCAGGTGAGGAAGGAGGCCTTTGTAAGGGCCCTTTTGGCATGAGTCGCTGTCCTTCTCCAGAACCATTTAGAAACTTTGGGACAGGAAATGAGGACAGTTGGCTTTGGGTAAAGGAAGGAGTTGACCTAGAGATCCAGACTGGGAAGAAGTACATAGAACTGCAGTGGGGAGGAATGGCAGACTGGCAGCTGGGACCCCTGATGGCAGAGTATGTAAAACATGTTACTACCGATCCGAAGACCAATTAGTTCAAATCTACCAGCTCCCAAGGGCAAGGGAGCCATGGTAGCTTAGTGTTAAGG
The DNA here is from genome assembly GCF_000299155.1 of Elephantulus edwardii. Lineage (NCBI taxonomy): Eukaryota > Metazoa > Chordata > Mammalia > Macroscelidea > Macroscelididae > Elephantulus > Elephantulus edwardii. The sequence goes on from NW_006399926.1 coordinate 3,768,787, forward strand.
AGCTTCACTGCTAACCCAAAGACAAGCAGTTCATATCCCCCAGAGCCTCCAAGGGAAAAAAATGGCCAAACTCCTCTCATGTGATTTGCCACCGTGAGAACTACTTGAGGTAGTTCTGCTTCAACAGTTATTGTGCCAAATAGCCTTAAGAGGGGAAGATGAGCAGGGTCCTCCAATAAAGATTTACAACCTCAGAAGCCAAATAGACCAGCACTAAGAGTCGGAATTGACTTGGTAGTGGTGACTTTGGGACTAGCAGCTACTGTGGAAACTTACCAAGAGTAAGGAGTGGAAATGATAGAAACTGGGAAGTTGCCATCAGGAAAGAGCTGAAGTCTCCAAACAATAGCCCACAGACCCAGCCTTCCACCTGTATTTGTTAATATGGTTTTATTGAAGCATAGCCATTGGTTTTCATAATGTCTGTGACTACTTTTGCGCAACAGTGACAGTTACCTGATCCTTTACAGGGAAAATTTACTGACTTTTGGGAAAGAGGTTTAGGATTTGAAGTAGTGGTGGTGGCCTATTGCTGGTAGGTGCCATCAAGTCTGTTCTGACTTATTACAACCTCTTGTGACAGAGTTGAACTGCTTTGCAGAGTTTTCAAGGCTGTAATATCTATGGAAACAAACCCTCGTGACACAGTGGTTAAGTGCCCAGTGGCTAACTAAGAGGCGGGCCTTTTGAAAACACCAGCCAATCTGGAAGAAAGAGGTGGCACGCTATTTCTGTAAAGATTTTGCAGACTTATAAACTCTGTGGGGCCCTCTGTTTTGTTCTAATAGGCTCTTGGTGAGTTGTAATTGACTTTACGAGAGTTTGGTTTTGAAATTTTTACAAGAGCACTTACTCTTGCACTATCTTTTTACCCCCCTTTCTTTTATTGTTGTGTACTGTCTAATCGGATCTGACTGGCAAAGGAGGTGATTGCCTCTTCTTCTCCAGCAGAGCATCTGGTGGATTCAAACTGTGCGCTGTCAGGATTGCAGTGCAGCTTCTTGCCACTAGGCCACCAGAGATCCTTGCACCATTGTTTAAACTTTTTTTTTATTATTATTAAATTTTATTAGTTTTAATGAACATTTACAGGGATTTTGGGTTTTCATTCCTTCATTGCTGCACCATTCTCTCT
>NW_006399926.1:3774413-3775040 GCF_000299155.1 Elephantulus edwardii
AGGCGACTCGACGGCACATAACAACAACAACAACAGGCTGCTTTTAGGGGTAGTCCCTACCCTCTTTGTCTTAATGACACAAAATGCTGTGCAGGAGAGTGGTCAGAAAGATATGTATTCAGAAGCCAGCAGAACTAGAACTGACTTGCTTCTATTTGGGGCAGAGTGACTGGTTGACCCTCATTCTCATTCTATCCATTCATTCCACTCCTTAGAGTTGGGAAGAAGCAGTAGTTTGTGTCTAATGATCACTTGCTATAAGGAACGTGGTGCTGTGTTTAAATGTTCCAAAAGGCATAGAAAACAAGGAATTTGACCCATTTTTCTAAGGAAGTCCCAGCTGAGCTAGGACCTAAATAAATTTGAAAGCTTGATAAGTCAGAAGACCTGAAGCAAATGTTTTATGGTTTACCAAACAGCAAGGGAAAATTTCTTTTATCTGTGGCTTAGAACAAAAAAAGCTGTAGAATGTCTCAAAACAAAGATGAATGGTATATTTCTCAGGGTAGATTGGGAACAAAAATAGGCCTTTGATAAGTAATAGGTAATATCTATTTCAGCCTCATAGGCATCTGGAGAGTGGTCAGAAATCTTTGTTGTTGTTGTTGTTGTTATGTGCCCTCAAGT
>NW_006399926.1:3775140-3779844 GCF_000299155.1 Elephantulus edwardii
GTGAAGATCTTCTCTCACAACTCTAAAGGGCCCCTTTGGCAGTAGGAAACACATAGACTATTATGGAGATTGATTTTGGAATTTAGATGCACTCTTGTTGATTGTGCTTGGCCGTACATGTTCATATCCTTGAAGATGTATCATGGGTGTGTTGCAACCTAGAAGACACAAACAATGGATACTTTTCCATTGTTTAAACTTATACATCTCATGGTGTGTCACATAGGTTAGGGATGCAGTGAGATTGAGGGCGTAGTTGAACCACCAGATGGGGTGGCTAAAGGACATTGAGTTAGGAGTTAAGAAGCCCTATAGCTGGAATACCATGAGAAAAGGGGGCAAGAGTGGGAAAGTCTCCCAGCGAGGCAGTGGTTGTGGGGCAGTAGAAGGCTGAGGGGTGACGGTAAAGTTTGGAGAAAAAAGGGGACAGTGCCTGCAGGTCCTTGGAGGAAATGCCCACCTTCAAATCTGAAAACCCCAGTGTAAAGGAAGCATGATGTTAACCCTTCTTGCCACCTCTGATACCTTCCATGAACAGCACCTAGGAAAGGGTGAGCGCTCGCTTGGATGTGGGATGAAGGGGAACAGTCAGGCATGTGGGCCCGGTGTTTGAGTAAATGTGGAAATAGGGAGTAGTTTGGAAGAACATGTAGTAAAAGAGGCCAAAAGACAGGGACTGAGATGGCAAGAAGTAGACCCTGCCAGCTCTGCACATCTAGGAAAGCTGGTGGAGTTTGGATAAAACTACCTGTGTAGTTTGAGTGTCGCTTCTGAGCTTTAGCACCACGTTGAAAAGTAGAGACAGTGTGCCTTTTGTATGAGGAAACTTTACAGTTTGCTGTTAGGTACCATCAAGTAGAGTACAACACATAGTGATCCTGTGAACAACAGATCTGAACCCGCTCTATCCTGTGCCACCCTCACCACCTCTGAGGTACTCGGCCCGTTGTTACAGTCCCTGTGTCAACCCATCTTGTTGAGAATCTTCCTCTCCTTCTCTGGCCCTCTACCTTTCTCAGCATGATGTTTTTTTTCCATAATTGGCTCCTCCTGATACCATCCCCAAAGTATGTGAGACGAGGCTTCACCATCTTTGCCTCTTAGGAACACTCTGATTGTACTTCCTCCAAGACGGTTGTGTTTATAGACCCTCTAGCCTAGCTCAGAGCAAATTCTGGTTCTGTAGAAGAATCTACAAAGTGTCCTTGCCCTTCCCCACGTGAAAAATCTTCCTCTGTCATAGTTTGTGCCATAGTCATCCAGATGCTGGCTTTTGGAGGCCAAGGGAATTGTGTGGTGTGAACCTGTCCATTCTGAATTCCCTTAACTCCCTTGGAATAACCAGGCTATCTGCTTTTTGTTTACTTGTTAAAGTAACATTTGTTTGTTTTTCTGAATTTCTAAAGGTATGGGGGAGGGGGTTGGTTGTTGTTTTAAGTGGAGGAAAATCAATAAAGAGGGATCCCTTTATTACACATTTATAAAATAGTAATATAGCATATTAGTAAAAATGGATGTAAACATTTTTGGTACCTTATGGTGTTCTGTATTAGAATTTTCTATTATTTTCACAATTTTTCTTAAATAGCTTTTTGTTATCCAAAGTGTTCTCCCGTGGCCTTTACTCCACCTCTGTGTTATCAAATAATAATCAGCTCCCTTAACATTTCACCCCAGGGAAAGGAGCGAGGATGCTTGGGGTCTCCGAACCCACAATGTCCTTCTGGAAGCTCTGTGTTTGGGGAAGGCATTTTCACTTGAGTAACTGTGTTTTAATCTACTTTTCCCCTCCCTTGCCCTTGTCCCCTATTGCCCTTGCTTCTTTCTCGTCGGCAGCCTCATTCTTCCTAGGCAGTACTTAAGAGGTGGGCAAGCACCCTAGCTGGACTAACAGCCCATCTCACTCACTCATTCTCAAGCCCATCAGGACTCTGGCCAGCTCCTCCAGGCAGGGGGAGAGGGAGGCATGCACCTAGGTTCTCTACTCCAGACCTAACTCACTTTTCTTTTCCATCTTCTTGTTCTGCAGGGGGGTTCCCTCAACAGTTATTTCTTCCATCCAATTCAAGGCTATGACTACAGTGAGCTCAGACACCAAAAGTCAGGCCCAGGATCTTCCCTGAATAGTTTCCAGCTCCAGCAAATAGAGTTTCTCCAGGGACGACTTCCGGAAGTGCCCTTGACTAGAAAGCAGACACCGTCACCACCATTCTTCCCTGGACTCCAGCCAAGAGACCGGCAGCTGCAGACCTGGGATACTCCCAGGGTTGTGTCTCCCAGAAGTCAGGGGCTTCATAGAGGCTTCCAGCAGCCAGCGAGGTGGATTCGGCCATGGAGAGGTGTTGATCGGCTTGACTCACATTTTCAGGAACTGAGCATCAGCCAAGGGCCAGAACAAAGGATCTTAGCTCTCTTGGAGGAAGGAAAGACCGTCACAGCTTGTGAGCTGTCTAAAAAACTTGGAAAGCCAAAGAAAGACATCAATCGAGTTTTATACTCCTTGGAAAAGAGGGGTAGGGTGTATCGACAGGTAGGAACACCCCCTTTGTGGAGCACTGTAATCTCATTTCCGGCTGGGAACCAGCACAGCAAAGTTGTGAGACCTGACAATCGTAGTCCAGCCCCTCCACATTCAGACTCCAGTTTGGAAACTGAAGACAGAAACTTCTTATCTCGTTTGGAAGCTGAACATAGAAACCTCACATCTGGCTTAGAAGCTAAAGACAGAGACTCCGTATCTGGCTTTGAAACAGAAGACAGAAACCCCACATTTGACTTGGAAACTAAAGTCAGAGACCGCACATCTGGCTTTGAAACAGAAGACAGAAACTACCTATCTGGCTTAGAAACTACAGACAGAGACCCTGAATCTGGCTTAGAAATAGAAGACTCATCTGGCTTGGAATATCCTCTTGATCCTTCTGACATGGCTGAGATCAAAGAGAAAATCTGCAACTATCTGTTCAATGTGGCCAACTCCTCTGCCCTAAATTTAGCTAAAAATATTGGCCTCACCAAGGCCCGAGATGTCAATACCATACTGATTGACTTGGAAAGGCAGGGGGATGTCTACAGACTGGGAGCAACCCCTCCCATATGGTATCTGACTGACAAGAAACGAGAAAGGATGCAGCTCAAGAGAAGTACATACAGCGTCCCTGAACCCTCTGCTGCGGCTACCTCTGAGGCCCAAAGAAATGTCGCTGTCCCTGCTAGTAACTTACCTGCTGCAGGTGCTTCAGACAACGCGGCCTCCATGGGGAAAGTACCAAATGGACCGGAGCCCGTCGTAAAGTTAGAAAACAGGCAGGAAGCCACACCAGCGCCAGTCAAGGTGAAACCACCTGTTCGCGACAGTGGCCCCTCAAGAACAGGGTATGTTGACTTTGAAAATGGCCAGTGGGCCACAGATGACATCCCAGATGATTTGAATAGTATCCACGCTGCACCAGGTGAGTTTCGAGCCATCATGGAGATGCCCTCCTTCTACAACCATGGCTTGCCACGGTGTTCGCCCTACAAGAAACTGACTGAGTGCCAGCTCAAGAACCCCGTCAGCGGGCTGTTAGAGTATGCACAGTTCACTAGTCAGAGCTGTGAGTTCAAGCTGGTAGAGCAGAGCGGACCGCCCCATGAACCTCGGTAAGAGACCACCCAGGAACTGTCCCTGGGGTTGGGATTAAGCACTTTTTGTTCATAACACAATCTCAGCTCATTTGTGCAAGGTGCTGCATGGTGGCCCCCATCTTTTCCCTCTTCCTTTCTGCCCTTTTGGCTATCTCACCCTCTCCTGGCACTTCCTTCAGATGTTAAGCCTGGGACATAGATCTGATACCAGCCATAATCTTGGCTGAGCAAAAGGAAAGTTGACACTAATGGCTAAAACTGAGTGTCTCTGAAAACTGCTACCTTTCATGCATCAATATTATGCCTGCTTTCTGAAAGTCAAAGGTTTGAAAACTTGATTGCCTCGCTCCCCCTTCCTGTGGGCCCTCCTCCAAAGGTAAGGTAGGTTCTCAGGAGAGGTTCAAGAGCAGCAGACTGGAGCAGGATGCCCACAGGAATGAAAGTAGGTTGTACGGTGAGATCCAGAGCTGCCGTCCACTGCAACTCCCCAACCCCAACCCCCAGCTCCTGCAGGGAAAGATGTGCAGCTGCTTGTCTGTTGAACGTGGTGGTTCTAATTTTATGCACCACCTCTGCACAAGATAGGTGAGCTAGCACTCGCTGCAGCTTCTGAGCTGGGGTCAGAGCCTCTCACTCAGACAGCTGGCCAGGCCCTGCACCAAAAGGCCCTCCAGGCCTGTGGACAGATTGAGAGAGATAGGTGAGCCTACATGCCAGGCCCTAAAGGCCCTGGAGAGATGTGAAACAACAGAAGCTGAGTAATCGACTGTGAGGGCTGGAGGGAATTCTAACCTTTATAATAACCTAGGCTGCTGTTAGAGGTAGTCCCTACCCTCTTTGTCTTAATGACACAAAATGCTGTGCAGGAGAGCGGTCAGAAAGGTAATCGGAGACACCAGAAGCACGTGACATCCGTTCCGGCCCGAGGGCCTGTCGGGCCAAGAAAAACCTATCTACACAGCAATTCTACAGGATGCATCACCTTTGACCGATAAATATTGCGACTAAACTTCAGAGACACTGATCCCAACATAAGGAACTACCATCAGCTGATGTGTTTGAAATCACAGAAGCCAT
>NW_006399926.1:3784265-3846642 GCF_000299155.1 Elephantulus edwardii
TCTCCTTCTATCATCCCTAGTCATTGTCCACGTTTGTGACGCATATCAAGTAATTGCAAAGACTATAGCCTGAATCAGGTGCACCTTAGTCTCCAGGCTGACATTGTTGCTCTTCAGTACTTTGGAGAGTTCTCTAACAACAGACTTTCCCAATGCAATTAGTCTTTTAATTTCCTTGCTGCTGGTACCAAGAGTGTTGATTGTGGAGCCAAGCAAACTGATGTGAGAAATCTTTGCCTTAGGAATTTCCCTTGAGGTGACCACAATTGCTTAAGGATGAAGGCTACTGGCTGTTAACAGTATTGTACTGGTGATTTTAGCTCATTGGTTGTTGTATAGACTATCTTAATTTCTTGCTAGGAGATAGATAGTTCCCTTGAGCCTGTTTGTTCCAATCAGTCATTGGGAAAGAGTCACTGGTTATTTATTTTCCTCAGGAAGGGACAGGCTGAATGTTCAAAGAGTTGAATTCCTTGGCTGTCCCTTCTCAGTAACTCAGAAACTCATAACTGTAGCAAAAAATGTCAGGGTTAAGATCCCTCTGGAGATGGGGAGGAAGGGCAGCCTAGACTAGTGTTCATACATCTAACCATTTTCCATCAAGATTTAAATTTCAAGTTGTCATCAGTGGCCGAGAATTCCCCCCAGCGGAAGCTGGCAGCAAGAAAGTGGCGAAACAGGATGCAGCTATGAAGGCCATGACCATTCTGCTTGAGGAAGGTAAAGCCAAGGACAGTGGGAAATCCGAGGAACCAAGCCAAAGTTCCCCAGAGAAAGAACCTGAAAAGGTAGGTGCCCTGCCTTCTGGAAGGAAGAGTATCATTTCAGTTTCAGTGTTTGTGAAGTATCGGAAATTTTAATTGACCTAAACAACTGATAAAATATCTGGGATCAGCTGCTTATCTTCCCACTTTCTACACTCATCTCCTAGTCTAGCTGGAATGCAAGAATTTTAAAATTGGAAGGGATGTAAAAGTCTTTTCTTAGATAAGACTGGAGATCTGGAAATTTTAGATAGTTTAACCTTTGCCTGCAGTAACTAAAAAACCCATCCAACATCTCCTCTTCCTTTGGAAAGGCAACATTCAGTTGGATGGAGGAAATTCTCCCCATTCTGTCCCCTCCATTGTGGACTAGCCCATGGTTTCTTAGAATTGATTAGTTTTTATTTTTGTTTTCTTCTCACCTCTCATTTGTTTCAGACTGCTGAAACCCAGCCCACTACCACTTCATCGATATCTCTTATTTCTGGAAAGAGCCCAGTCACTACACTGCTTGAATGTGTGCACAAGTTGGGGAGCTCTTGTGAATTCCGCCTCCTGTCCAGGGAAGGCCCTGCCCATGAACCCAAGTACGTCTCTTGTATCATCCACCTCTGCTGTGGTTTCCTTTAAAAGGAGGTAGGGATGAGGAGGTAGCAGTGAGGCACACTTCCTCCCTGCTTCCTCAGAGATGGCAGAGTATGTCACTATTTTCAATATGGGAAAATAAGAGGCCTTGAGAGCACGGTTTGTTGTAGCGAGGGTAGAAATTGTGAGCTGAGGAATGTAGGGACCAAGCCCCAGAGAGGTTCACAGCTTGCAGATTGCAAAGCCCTGCACATCCTGAGCAGCTCTTTACTCTGAGGTTCTGCAGAGGATTCCTGGGGAAGGTTAAATGAGGTTGATGCTTAAATGTTGAGCTGGAGTTAGCCTGGCCGATAGAGATGGGGAGCAAAGAGCTGGAGGACACTGGCTGTTCACGGTAGAAGTGGCTGCATGAGTCAGGGCACAGACGTAAGGTGTGCAAGGAAATTAAAGCAGGATGACAGGCTGACAAAGTCTAGTTAACCTCCTATCAAAACCATTCTAATCCATCTACTGCCCTTTCCCCACTGTTAGATACCAGTACTGTGTTGCAGTGGGACCCCATACTTTCCCTACTGTCAGTGCTCCCAGCAAAAAAGTGGCAAAGCAGATGGCTGCAGAGGAAGCCATGAAGGCCCTCCAGGAGGAGGCTGCCAACTCCACATCTTCTGATGAGCAGGTGAGGTCACTTTCCCGCTCAAAAGATGTAGGTCCATTTTAGCAACTGAGTGGCCAAGGTCTAGGTCCAGCCCAGTCTCCTGTAGTGTTCATGGTTCCTCATTGTTTGGCTGATTCTTCCTCAGGCCGAGGGTACAAACTCAGAATCACCTGACAACTCAGAAGAAGCTGGAGCACCCAAGGTCAGAAGAGTCTGTGAGCTCGTCAGATACTTGAACACCAACCCTGTGGGCGGCCTGTTAGAATACGCCCGCTCTCACGGCTTTGCTGCCGAGTTCAAGTTGGTTGACCAGTCTGGACCACCTCATGAGCCCAAGTGAGTGCCCTAATCTTGGCTATAGCCATGTGTCACAGGTTGGGGACATCCAGTCTCCCAGGGATAAAGAGAATACCCTAGCTATTAAGGACAGGAGAGACAAGTTCAGGGAAGCCCATCTCAATCCTGTCTCCAAGCTGCCTGAAGGTGTTAGATCCGTCACCTTGTGACTGCAATCCCTCTTCCAGTGAAAATTAGTCCTTCTAATTGTAACCTTAAAATATATACATATATGTATACACCCTAGTGTCAAGTTGATATCCAACTTAAAGCAACCCTCCATTGGGTTCCCAAGGCTATAACTCTTTATGGGAAGAGATTTCCCACCTTTGTCCAGAGGAACAACTAACATCCTACACAGCACACCCCCAGGGTTCCATCTCTATATAGAAAACCATTCAAACTGAGCAAAGTAGTATACAATGAGAAGTCTATGTCTATTTCAAACTTCTCATTTTGCCCCTCAGATTTATGTACTATTACTAGCTTCTTGAGTCCTTCTAGAAATTTCCATGTATACACCAACACACAGAGTAGGTAATTGAATGTATCTTCTATCCCTTGATTCCTATACTGACCAACACGTTACAGAGATCATCACACATCAGCACGTGCATCTACTAGATTCTTTTGCACAGTTGTATATATCCACTGACGGGATGCTTATAGTTTTTAAATTGCTTTTATTAAAAAATATAAAAGACCTTTGCCAGAATAGAGAACTATATTCCCACAGCCCAGTTCAAGAAAGAAAATGTCACCATTTCTTTTTAAGGTTCTTACTTTGCATAATGTATTGAATATTTCCAATGACATTTAGGTTTTGTTTGCTCTTGCGAGTAGAAACACTGTCTTTGCCTATATGTTCAATGTTGTTCATAGTATAAATTTTCGGAGTGAAATTTATGGATTATAGGTTATGTGTACATTCTTTCTAAAAATTACAGTTTTTTATATTTGTAATAGATTAACAGATTAAAAAATTTAAAATATATAAATATGTAATAATTTACTCTCCCTTTGACCTGGCTCTCACTTCTATATATACGTACAAGCTAGCGTGTTAATAACTTTCCATTGTTTATTATGTATCCTTTTAGAATGTCTTTTTATAAATATAAGCAAGTGTATTTCCCTTTGTTCTTGCACGAAAGATGGATAACATATGCATTAATCAAATTTTTTTTCCAGTTATATTATCTTGGAAAGCTTTGTCTATCACTTTATATATTCTTTTTTTATAGCTGAGTAGTATAATTTGAAATTATACCGAATGTAATAGATGTATGATGTGAAATAGTATCATTTTATAGCTAAATAGTATTACGTGGACTTGCACAGAAGAAGCCATGAGGGATATGACTGATGAAATCAGATGGATCCTGGCTGAAACCAGAAAATACCAGAGAGATGTCTGTGTTTTATTGATTTGTGCATGAGTTTATCATTATTTCTTTAACTAGCTACTATTGATAAACACTTGGATTATTTCCAAATTTTTGCTATTATAAGCAACCCATTTATATGCATTTGAAATTATAGTATATCTTACTTACTTTTCCTCCAAAAGTAGAGCTCTGATGGCATGAAGCATAGGAAATTGCACTACTGACCCTCAGGTGGCACCTCTCTGGTGGTCTGAATCCACGACTCCACCAGCGGCTCCCAGGAGAAAGATGGACAGTCTGCTCCCATTCTTTTGATCACAGCCTCCAAAAACCCTCTGGAGGGTCACCTCTGAGTCCATTATGACTTACCAGCAATGAGCTTGAATTTTGAGTTTTTCTCCAGTGGAATTACAGAAGTTTATTCATTCACCAACAGTATATAAGAATGGATCTACTACTACACTGACAGAATATTTATGAACATTATCAGAATGTTTATCTTTGCCATTCTCAAATGTGAAATATGCTATCTCAGAGTACTGTAAAGATGGTGTACATTAGGATGTTTATTACCTATCTTACTAGAAGACAAAGAAGAAAAAAAAAACACATGCTCATCTCCAGAAATTCAAAAAAGGCATTTAGTGAAATTCAACATCTGTTTGTTTTTTTTTTCTTTCTCTTCCTGCTTGCCTTTCTTTCAAATGTGAATTTCTTCAATTAAAAGTCCAAGGTGGGTCTACAACTCCATTCAAATGCAAATCTCAGAGTACTGGGTGGGTCTTAAGCTTTCCCCTAGACTAAGCCCCAGCACCTACTACTAAATTCTACTTTTAACAAACTTCTCTCCAGGGCAGATCTTCCCTTTTAGTACTTCCAATCAAGTACTGGCCAAAGTTGGAATTACACACTATCCCAATTATCAGTATCCAGTGTTCATTTATATCATATGTATTTTTTTTCTTCCCTCTCCATTTTTTTATTGATTTGCATATAGCCACCCATGCACACTGTGCTTTATCCATGCAAATTGTGCCCCACACAATCCCTCATACACACTGTACTTTCTACAGTTAACCTAACCATGTGTATTATCACTCCATCCTGCCAAGTCCCCACAGAAACCAAATCCTGTCCCTTCCACACCTTCCCCTCCTCCACTGTCCCAGTGATCATCTCCCTTTACCTCTTTTCCATTCCCCTGCCTGGAATATTTATACACATCTTGCTCAGTTTTCCTATTTTCACAATAGTGGTCTTATGTAGTATTTGTCCTTATGTGAGTGAATTATTTCACCCAATATAATGCTGTCATGGCTCTCCCATGTTACGTAGTCTTTTACAAAATCATTGTTCCTTAGTGCTGCATAGTATTCCATTGTGAATGTACCACAATTTCTTGATCCATTCATTTGTTGATGGACATCTGGGCTGTTTCCATTTTCTTGCTATTGTGAATAACACTGCTATGAGCATAAGGATACATATCATCATTCATGTCTCAGTTCTGAATTCCTTGGGATATAATCCTAGCAGTGGAATAGCTGGGCCATAAGACGTTTCTCTATTCAGCTTTTTTTGAGGAAATGCCAGACTGCCTTCCAGAAGAGTTGTAATATTTTACAGTCCCACCAACAGTGCATAAGAGTTCTAATCTCTCTGCATCCTCTCCAACATTTATTGTTTGCTGTGTTGTTAAATTTTGCTAGTGCTATTGGTGTAAGATGGTATCTCATTTTTGTTTTGATTTGCATCTCTAACTGCTAGTGATTTTGAACATCTTTCATGTATTTGCTAGCCATCTGAATGTCCTCCTTTGTGATGAGTCTTTTCATGTCTTTTGCCCATTTGGTAGTTGGGTTTTCAATCTTTTTCTTCAGGAGACCCAGTAGTATCCTCTAAACTTTAGTTATGAGACTATTGGCTGAAATGTTGTTACCAAATATTTTTTCCCACTCTGTGAGCCTCCTTTTCACCCTTTTGGAGAAAGTTTTTGATGCAGATAGGTATTTGATATTAAAGAGGTCCCATTTGTTGATTTTTATCCTCTCCTGGTTGTACTTTTTTTTTAAAAAAAAAAGAGAGAGAGAGACTGGCTTTTAAAAACTAGAACAAACTGTCTGGCCTTAGAGGCAGGGTAAAGTCGATGCCCATCAGAGCCTACTTCTGGGATTTGAACTTAAAGTGAGTTGGCAGGTATGCTCACACGTCACGATCCCCTGGATCCACTGGAGTAGAACCAGGAGGCATACAATGATGAAGAGACAGGCTGAGCTTGGACTTATATCTTCAGCTCTGTCCGCCAAGCATTCACAGATGTATGGCTAAGTGGAAAAAGGGCTACTGTCTTGAGGAGCGAGGATTTATGAGGACCCCTGGCTTGTTGACTTGGCCCCACATCGGAGTTAAGTCTTAGCAAAGGGACCAACCAGTCTGGAACCCAGGGAGAAGTGTGGACTCCTGAGTTTGTAGCTGATGCCCATTTTGACCTAACCACAGATGGCTGGAAATGAGTTGACCAGAACCCAGCAGATGAAAAGAAGATGATCTATGCTGTAAGCTAGTGTTGACTGCTGCAGCCTGATGGCTTTCTCTGGACTAGACTTTGTGTGTGGATGCAGATGCTCAAAGTTTCCAAACGGACCAGAAGATTCTCTGCAAAAGGACATACTTAATCCCTCAGAGTACTAGTTTGATGATGTTATGTACAGTCATGTCATATATGACTCATAGTGAACCTATGCATAATAGCTCTGAACTCTGCCCTATCCTGAGTCAGTCTCTCTTTCTCCGACACACATACTTCCTTTACCCCCGTTACTGTGTCAATTCATCTCATCCAGGGTCTTCCTTTCCTGCACTGCCCCACCACCCTTCCAAGTATGATGTTCTTCTCCAATGTCTGGTCCCTCCTAGCAACATCCCTAAGTATGTGAGATGGACCTTCAAAATTCTTGCTGCCAAGGAGCAACTTGGTTTCACCCTCTCCAGAGCAGATCTGTTTGTTCTTTTGACAGCCCACGGTATGTTCCATATTCTTTTGTCCAGCACCACAACTCAAAGGCATCAATTCTTCTATTATCTTAGTCATTGTACAGCTCTCTAATGCATAACAAGTAATTGCAAAAACCTTGGCTTAAATCAGGTATACCTTAGTCTCTAGATTAATATCATTGCTCTTCAGCACTCTGGAGAGGTCCCTGACAGCATATTTCCCTAATATAATTTGTCTTTTAATTTCCTGACTCCTGGTGCCAAGAGTGTTGATTGTGGATGTGAGCAGGTTGGAATTGTTAACAATCTCAATCTCTTCTCCATCTATCATGGTGCTGCTAGTTGTCCCAGTGGTGAGAAACTTTGTTTTCTTGATGTTGAGCTTCAATCCCTATTGAAGACCACAGTCTTTAATCTTCTACTTCAGCGAATGCTTCAGGTCCTCCTCAATTTTGACAAGCAAGATTGTGTCATCTGCATAACGCAGGTTGTTGATGAGTGAGTCTTCCTCCAGTCCTGATGCCACATTCCTCCTCATGTAGGCAAATCAGAAATTGACTATCTAAAATGGCAATATTAAGACATGAGGCACACACTTTCACAAATATAGTTATTAGTAAGATAATTGTACAAGGAAAAACCCCACAATATATGTGTGACTCAAAGATTGTATAAAACATAATGCATATGCATGAAGCACAGTGTATATGGAGGATTGTATACAAACCAATAAAAATATGTAATTTAAAAAAGGAACATTGATTTTTTTTTAAAAAATCACCATCTGTTCAGATTAAAAAACTAAACTGTTAATAAACATAAATTGTTAAGTCTAACATGATAGAAACACACATCTGAAGTCAAAAGCCAGCAGATAAAGTAAAGGTAAGCGTGGAATGTCCCCATTCAAGTCAGGAGGAGTTTGAAGATGTCATCATTATTTTAAATTATTCTAGAATTACTAGCAATATAATCAGCCAAGAAAAGGAAAACATATAAAATGAAGAAAAAAGATTTAAAGATATTATTTGCTGATAATATGATTATATATCTGGGAGCCACTTATGAAAACACTAATATGAAGACATGTTGGAGACAAAGGAGAACTTAGGAAAGTGAAAGATTACTAAATATTAGAAGAATGTCTCTGTCTATAGCAAGAAGCAATTAGGTATTTAATGCAAGCAAATACCCTGTTAGAGGAGAAAGCTAAAATTATAAAATAGGCACAATCCCAGTAGGACTAATGAGATAGACATTAAGTAAAGTACTAGTGAAAAATGAAAAGGGAAACTTGGTTAAATGGCCAGGTGGGGCACAAAATTGATATGACTATTTTAAATATCTGCTTTAAGGAATTTCCAAAAGTCATTCCTAAGACAGGGAAGAAAGAAAAGAACAATGGATGCTGGAACAGACTCTGAAACTTACACTAGAATGTAAAGAACCCAAAACAAAGGGAAGGACTGCTGAAGTAAGAGAGGTGAACAGATTTCAAAGGGCAGCTTGAAAAGCAAAATACTACGGTTAGAAAAGCAAAAGAGAAGAACACAATTGACATTTTCTCAGACTGAAAGAACTGAAGATCAAATTCAAGCCTTAGGAAGAACAAATTCTAGCCTCCTAAAGGATTCTATGGGTAAAATCTTGAATGATGCAGGAAGCACATCAAAAGAAGATGGAAGGAGTACAGGGAGTCGCTGTACCAAAAAGAATTGGTTGACACAGAACCACTTCAGGAAGTAGCATATGATCAAGAACAAAATGTACTAAAGGAGGAAGGCCAAGCTACACTGAAGGTATAGGCTAAAAATAAGAACCCAGGAATTGATGGA
This sequence comes from Elephantulus edwardii, assembly GCF_000299155.1. Taxonomy (NCBI): domain Eukaryota; kingdom Metazoa; phylum Chordata; class Mammalia; order Macroscelidea; family Macroscelididae; genus Elephantulus; species Elephantulus edwardii. Next base: position 3,792,823 of record NW_006399926.1, read on the forward strand.
ATACCAGCTGACGTGTTTCAACAAACAGATGCACCCCCATCTCACTAGTCTATGCCAGGAAATTTGCAAGACAGGGACTTGAAGAGATCCATATTTGTTCCAATTCCAAATAAAAACCAAGGTTATCCAGTGGAGAGTGGAATTATCAAACAGTGTCATCATTATCACATGCAAGTAAAATCTTCTGAGTATAATTAAAAACCAGCAGCTGGAATAGTACCTCAACAGGGAACTGCCAGATACTCATGCTGGATTCAGAAGAGGATATGGAATGAGGAATATCATTGCTGATGTTAGATGGATCTTGACTGAAAGCCGAGACTATCAGAAAGATGTTTACTTGCATTTTATTGACTATCCAAAGGTATTGACTGTGTAGATCACAATGATATTGCTGTTATGTGCTTTTGAGTTGGCTACGACTCATAGGGACCCTATGAACGATTACTCTGAACCTTTCCCTATCCTGAGCCAATCTCACCATCTCTAACCACCTGATATTGCCACAGTCACTGTGTCAGTCTTCCTCTCCTGTGATTTCCCTCCAACCTTCCAAGCATAATATACTTCTCCAAGGACTGGACCCTCCTGGCAATATGGCCAAACCATGTGAGATGGAATTTCAAGGTTTCAGCCTCTGCAGGACAGACCTGTTTGTTCTCTTGGCAGTCCATGGTATGTTCCATACTCTTCTCCAGCACCACAACTCTAAGGCATCGATTCTTCTTCTTTCATCCTTAGTCATTGTCCAGCTTTCAGATGCATACAAGTGATAGGGAGGAACGTGATCCATGGCCTGGATCCGACACCCCTTAGTCTGTAGTCTGACATTGTTAGACTTTTGTGCTCTGGAGAGGTCCTTGACAGATGATTTTCCTGGTGCAGTTCATCTTTTGATTTCTTGATTATTGGTGCCAAGGATGTTGATTGTGGATCCAAGCATAATGAAATAATTAACAACTTCGATCTTTTTCATCTATCATCATGCTGCTTATTGGCCTAGTTTATGGCTAACATTGAGAAGATCAGGACTCTCAGAACACTTAATTGTGCTCATGCAAAATCTATAGAAAGACCCAGAAGCCATAATGTATATTTCTTTACCATAAAAGGGCTATTTTGTTTACTATAAAAGGGGCTCTTTCTAACTATGATGGGAAAGTGGGCAGTATAGGAACTATCAGAATTTTTTTTAAAGTAATAAATGATTAATAATGGAAAATGTCCTCAAGCTCTTAACTTTATAAGTTTACATTTTGACAAGTGTACTTAAAAAAGTGATATAAGTCATTATCTGCAGTATAGTCCAAGGCTGGGCAACAATGCCCTCAACCTAGCAGTGCCACCTTTGAGAAATCTCTCCTCTCTCTATCTCTGTCACACACACATGCCCCTACTCTCTCTCTTACACACACACAAACACACGCACACAGAGCAACTATGTGTAGTTACAGGCACAGGGATGTTATTGAAACACTGTTTATAACAGAAGTCTTGAATGGTAAAAATGGTCATTTATTGACTACTTAAATGTAAACTCTACATTTACTTGAGGGAGTACTGTGTAGATTATAAACAATATACTCCTATATGCACAGAATATTTTCTTAAATGTTGAAAAAGAAATGCAATGCTTGCTGCAGGGAAAGGAGAGATTTTTTTTAAATATTTTTTTATTGTGCTTTCAGTGGAGGTTCACACAGTAGTACAGGTTCCCAGTCCTTTGGCATTGATTGCATTCTTCACAGTGTGTAGACATTCTCATAATTTCCATTCTAATTGTTATATTTCCGTTACTCTAGTTTCCCTGCCTCCTTACATTCTCATTTTTGTTTTAAGATAATTGTTGACTGTTTGGTTTCATATATGTTATTTTCTAAAAAAGGAATACAGTATCCCTGAGAATTCACTGTTTTGTCAGCCACTTTGGGATTTGTGGCCTCGGGTTAGCTTTGGTTCAGGGTTTGAAGAGTGTCCTACACAGTAGTATCTGGGAGACCATCATCTCAATTAGTCTGGAAGGCCTGGTGTTTGGTTTCTATGAACTTGAGGTTCTGTTCCCACCTTTCTCTCCCATTCTGCCGGGCTCCACCTTGTGGTCCTGATTAGAGCAGTAGCTAGGGGTCGCCACGCACCATCTGGTTCATCTGATCTCAGAGTAGAAGAGGCTGTGATTCATGCTTGGAAGGGTAGAGGGTCAGCGCAGGAAAGGAAAACCAGGATGAGATGGAGTGACACAGTGACTGTGGCAGTGGGGCAGGTGTGTTGTGCAGAGACTGTGAGGTTGGCTCAGGGTAGACCAGGGTTCAGAGCTATGGTGGATAATGTCACTGTGAGTCAGAGGCGACTCGACAGTGCATAACAAAGCCGACAACATCTGTCCTATAGTTTCTTCTCTGAGTCTTTGGTTTCCTCATTTTACTTTTGCTTCAGACAAATAGAGAACAATAGTTGTATCTGAGACAGCTAATTGTAAGCTTCTAAGATCTCAGATACTACTCATCAGACTAGGATGAAGAACATAATTCTATGAACTATATTATGCCAGTTGACCAAACTGTCCCATGAAATGCTCTGTTGTATCTGAGAAATATCAGTGCCTGTGTGCTGTTTTTGTGTACGTGACTGTACATGCACACTGTCACATACACAAGAGCCCTGGTGGCCCAGCCAGGAAGCAGTCACACTGCCTGGAGGTCCAGCAATGAGTTGGTTCTGACTCCATTGCATTGAGTTTGCATTTTGTCACATTTGTTGTTGTTATGTGTGGTCAAGTCAGAAGGACTCACTGCCGACTCTTCAGCAGACTTTCAGAAGTTGTGAATGGCACAGGAAGCGATGGCCATCTCTCACCCTCAGACTAACTGATAGATTCAAACCACCTGTCTTTGGGTTTTCAGGCAACTCCGTACTCACTAGGTCTCCAGAGCCCCCTCTTGTCACATAGACACATCTCACATTCTTCTGTAAACACACATATGCACATACCCATACACATAAATGCTAACATACATACATACCTGCATATATGTTTTGGGTGGGACTCTTTTCATTGTATGCTTTTATTTATTAGAATTTTAAATCTTATTTATTCACCTTTCAGTGTTAAAGTCGTTAAGGAAAAAAGCTTACAAAAATGATATCATTATTTTAAATTGTCTTACATTAATAGTAATATTATTCATAGGAGCCATGGTAGTGTAGTGGTAAAATGCTTGACTATGAAGCAGCAGTTCAAACCAATTCCCCCACTCTGTGCTAGGAAGATGCAGCTGTCAGTCAGTCTGCCTCTGTAGAAATAACAACAGCCTCGGAAAATATGGGGAATCCTACTCTGTCCTGTACGATAAGTCAGGTTGCTAGGAGTTGAAATTGACTGGACAGCAATGAGTTTGGCTCTCGGGCTTAAAGCCTGCCACCCAGTGGGTAATAAATCAGAGAGGGTAAGTCGCATGGGAGGAGATTGTCTATCCTCCTATGGGGCAGCTGATGGATTTGAACCATGTGCCTTTGGGATTGCAGCACAGCTCTAGGTCACCAGAGCTCCCGAGCCCTTTGACTAGCAAGACCCAATTGTAAACAGAGTAGAGGGACAAAAACGGGTCATATCATCCTCTCCCACTTGGCCAGTGGGGATTCGCCCCATGTTTAAATCCTTCTAGAAAAGGAGGGGTGCTGTCTCCCTCCAGCTGCTCTTCTACTTCATATCCTTCACTCTCAGTCAGTCTTCCCTTATTTGTAACCCCAGTCTATCACGTCCAGTTCCTCTTTCTCTTCTGTAAAATCCCTTCTAGTGTTTCAAGTTAGTCATTCATTCAGAATCTAAGCACTTACTCTGAGCTCTGGTGGCATAGTGGTAAGGAGTTGCACAGCCAACCCAAAGACAGGTTATTCAAATCCACCCGCTGTTCGCAGTGGAGAGCTGAGCCATGTGTGATTTACAGCCTCTGAAAATCCACTGGAGGGTCAGCTGTGAGAAGGTTCTGACCCAGTGGAATCTGACAACAGTAGAAATGATGAGCTAGGCTGGAAATACAGTATCTGCAAGTGTTTAGTCACGGTGCAATGTCCGATGTGCCATATTGCAGGTCACTGAGTGTGCTGTGGGGACACAAGTACATTGTCACCGCTGTTTCTAGAGGGAACCGTGTTTTCTGGAGGAAACAGAGGAGGAGAAATTCTCTTCTAGCAGCTACATTTACTGGCCACATAGTATGCTAACAGGGAGCGCTGATGCGTAGTCTGTAGCAAGTTGTGCTGCTCGGCCAAAGGCCACGTATCCAGCAATCCAAATCCCCCAGCTGACTTGAGGGAAAACAATGAGCAGTTTCTGCCCATTGTTTCCTTCATTTTTCATAGTTATTCCTCCTCTTCCTGTAGCCATGCTCTTCCCTACAGCACCTCACCCAGTCCCATCACTTTAAATACTCACAGTCTGCATACCAAAGATTCCCAAAAGTTTATTTCCAACACTCACCAAAGCCCGAGATCCTGTGTCCAGCTGCCAACTCAACATTTCTTCATAGTTGTTTAATGGTCATCTCAGACCTAATGTATTCAAAACAGAGCTCTTCAGTTTGTCTTCCCAACCCCGTGCTTACTCCCCTCCTCCGCGTCAGAAACAAGACCACCACTCACCCCACTGCTCAGGCCCAAGCATGGCAGTCACTGATTGCTCCCTTTGCCCTCACTTCTCACATCCAGCCTTTCTGCTCTTCCTCCAGAAGAGATAGAACAAATCCCACCACTTTCATGTCTCTCTCAAGAAAAACTGTGGTCAAAGTCGACCAGTTGGTTGTCATGTTCCAGCTCTTTCCTCCCCCACCCCCATGTCCAGTCCATTCTCCAGCAGCTGTAATAATAGATTTAGAATATAAATTAGGTGTCACTTTGTGAGGTGCCATCAAGTCTACTACAATTCAGAGCAGCCCTATAAACAACCCTGGATGTGCCCATGGTCTCTGCCTACTAATATGGAAGCGCTGCCAGTCTGGAAAAGATCTGTGTTTATTCCCTAAAAATGGTGATCTAACAGACTGTGGAAATATCAAACAATACCATTAATATCGCATGCAAGTAAAAGCTTGCGCATTATTCTAAATCAGCTGAAACCATGATGCATCCACAAAAACAGCCAGAATTTTAAGCTGGATTCAGTAGAAGCTGATGTCAGATGGATTTTGGCTGAAAGCAGAGAATACCAGAAAATGTTTATTTTGTTTTATTAATTATGCAAAGGCATTTGACTGTGTGGATGTTAACAGATGATGTCTAACATTGAGAAGAATGGGACTCCCACCCAGAACACTTAATCATGCTCATGTAAAATCCCTACATAGACCAAGAAGCAGCTGTCTGAACAGAATAAGGGAAACTGCATGGTTTCAATTCAGGAAAGGTGTAAGGGTTGGTACCCTGCTCCATATCTGTTCAATCGGTATGCTGAACCAAATAAAGAAGAATGTGGCACCAGGATTGAAGGAAGACTCATGGACAGTCTGCATTATGCAGCTGGTACAGTCTTGCTTGCAGCAAGTGGAGGAGACTTGAAGCTCTTACTGCCTTTGGTCAAAGACTACAGCCTTCATTATGGATTACATCTCAACATCAAAAAGACTAAAGTCCTCACCAGTTGACCCAACAGGCAAGATCTTGATAGATGGAGAAAAAGATTGAAGTTGTCAGTAATTTCATTTTGCTTGGATTCACAGTCAACACCCATGGTGGTAGCAGCATTTGAGAAATCAAAATCACTTACTTGTTACAAATCTTCCACTAGGTTCGTGTGTAATGAGAATGAAATCCGGATTCCTTCCCATGGCCCACAGGATCGGACACACTTTGGCCTCTAACCTCTCTCTCTGACTTTTCCTAGCCCTTTTCTCTCGCTCACTGAACTTCAGCCACTCGGAGTTTACTGTTTCCTTAAATCTCTGCAAGGTTGGTTCTTACAGGTTTCAGCTCAAACGTTCCCTCCTCAGAACGGCCTTCTCTGGCCACTCACTCTCAATTGCCCCTTCTCAGATTCTCTCTTGTCACGCTGCTTTTTTTTTAATTGCATTTATTGCTGCCTGACATGCGCTTGCTTATTCATGCACTGTCTTTATGTGTTTCTTCATCTCCTCACACGTGAACAATCCAAATGTCATCTGTCTATTTTGACTTCTCTGTTCCCGGTGCCTAGAACAGTGCATGCTGTCAGTACTTAATAAATACTTGTTGGATAAAAACCATTAGAAAAGAAGGGTTCTAGAATGGAAATAAGAAATCCCAAGTCCTACGAAGAAGTTTTAACATGCTTCTTGGAAGTCAACTTAAGTAACATTTTCAGTGGGCTCGAGGCTCTCTGGGTTAGAGCAGTGGTCCCCAGCCACACTCCCTGGGGGATACTGGGTAATGTCTGGAACTGGTTTTGCTTGTCATTGCTGGGAAGGAATGGTAACTAGAGACTTAAGAGGTAGAGGCCATGGATGTTCCTAAAAGTTCTGCCATGCACAAGACAAAACTAAGAGTTCTCTGGGTCAGAATGTCGGTAATACTAAGACATCCTTGTATAAAATACATTCTAGTAGAGTGCACAGGTTAAGCAGCTTGTAACATTGTAGCATAGACCTTTCTGTGATGATGGAAATCTTTGATATCTGCTCTGTCCAGTCCATTAACCACTAGCCATATGTGGTTATTGAGCATTTGAAATGTAGATCTCAAAACTGCACATGCTCAGTTGCAAATGAACAGCTGAGAAACTGAAGTAATTACTCAATTTCATTTTAAGTTTTTTAAAAATTGAACAGCCTCATGTGACTAATCAGTAAGATTGGCACCGGATAGAGCAGGATTCAGGGCTGTTGTACATAGATAGGGTCATTATGAGTCGCAGACGACTCAACGGCACATAACAACAACATGTGACTGATGGCTGCCACATTAGACAACACAGTAGAATCTAAAGGATTCTATCAATTCAAATACAAGAAATGATCCTGGATTCCCCAAGGCAAAAATCCTACAGTTTGACCCCAGCCCTTCTCAACATCTTTTCATTCCCCCTCTCTCTCATTTGCTCAGGGTCAGTTTAAACCTGACAGCCTGGGTGGAGAAAGAAGTGGAGGTATTCCACTTCAGGGTAGTCAAGGAGCAGTGAGAGGCAGGGGGTGTTTGACAAGGCATCAATTCCTTTTAGTTTCTAAGCTGATAAATCTTGATACTGAAGCCTCAGTTACAGCCATTTGAATTATCCAAGGCTGGATTCCTCCACCGCTGACTCAGATTTGGTTGAAAGCTAGGATTCTTAAAAACACAGCTGGGAGATTTCCAAGCTGTTTTGTTCCATGGTCTTTCTTTGTGGAAAGGTTGGTGGAAATCCCCCGTGAGGGGTGGTGGTGGCCCCGCTGGTGACCCTCCCTTCCCCATGTCCATCTCATCCATCTCGAGGCTGCCAGGAATCACATACTTCTTAATGACTCCCTGCTCTCCAGGTTAAGTCTTTTTGATCTGATCAGGGAGTTAATGAAGAAGTGGAATCAGGACTTGAAAAATCAGGCAGAGCATTGACTCAGTGTGAAGAAAGTTAACTCCATCTCATGTCACCTTCAGGAAGAATGAGTTTGGTGCTACTATTTCTTTAAACATCTCTAGTACTTAATTATCTTCCTTTGCAAGGATAGGCCTCAGAGCCTTTGCAAGAATATTGTCTAGCTGGCATTCAGTAACTCGATTTTATTCTATTCTGTTTTCCAGTCTTCAATTTATATTTTCTCTTTGCCATGTAAAAAATATATTTGCATTTTAAAATAATTCATTCAGAGAAAAATATTAAAGAAGTAATAGTACCAGCCTACATGGACCTAGCATATGTCATGTTGCAATTCATGAGTGGCCTCAGAAACTCGCGCTGTGGAGTCCATGTGTTTGCAAGACCACCTCTTAAGCCAGCCTAGTCCTTTCCTGGAGCTGCTGCCCAGCTCTTGTGCTTGTCTTTATCTCCTGCTTTTCATTCCAAAGGTTTGTTTATCAAGCAAAAGTTGGGGGTCGCTGGTTCCCAGCCGTCTGTGCCCACAGCAAGAAGCAAGGCAAGCAGGAAGCAGCAGATGCGGCCCTCCGCGTCTTGATTGGGGAGAATGAGAAGGCAGAACGCATGGGTTTCACAGAGGTAACCCCAGTGACAGGGGCCAGTCTCAGAAGAACTATGCTTCTCCTCTCCCGGTCCCCAGAAGCACAGCAAAAGACAGTTAAGACGTCTACCTTTGGTGCTTTCTTTGTTTTGGGGGACCTGCTAACTCCCCTCTGGTGGAAGTGGCCCCTGCTGTCAATGTGAAATTATTCCCAGGCTTTAATGTTAGCCTCAGTAGAATGTGACATGGGACTAGTCGTGAGGGCGGGGGAAAGGCGACTCACAGGCCAAGTAGCACGTGATGTCCCTGCCCACTCTGAAGTGTGTGGACATGGATGTGGCCCCATGGCCCTGATATAACCTCCTGTTGTCACAGCTTCCCCTCACTGGCAGCACCTTCCATGACCAGATAGCCATGCTGAGCCACCGGTGCTTCAACGCACTCACCAACAGCTTCCAGCCCTCCTTGCTTGGCCGGAAGATCCTGGCTGCCATTATCATGAAGAAAGACTCTGAAGACTTGGGCGTTGTGGTCAGCTTGGGCACAGGTGAGTGGGATTCTTAGCCTGTTCCCCTAGCCAGAGGCCCCTGCAGGGCCTGGAAATGAGACTCTCATTCTTGCAAACATCTTGTGTGAGCAAGTTGAAGATGAGGAGAAAAGAACCTATATTCTCGGCGGCGGTGGTGGTGGTGGTGGTGGTATGTGTCGTTGAGTCACCTGTGACCCATAGCAACTCTCTGTGCAGCAGCTCTGAACCCTGCCCTGTCCGGAGCCAGTCTCATTGATTCCAGCCACACCTATCCCCATTGTCCCAGTCACTCATACGGGGTCTTCCTCTCTTGCGCTGTCCCTCATGCATTCTCACTGTAGCCAGGATGAATTCAGAGTGAGGAATGAGTTGTCATTCCCTGGGGAAGAATCAAAGAGCTGGGAAGAAAAAAAATCGAGGCTGTTTCTGCCTTCAGGTCCTAAGAACAAACAGCCTTTACCCTAGTTCCTTTGGAAATTTCACATTTGTGCTCACCTCCTTCCTAGGGAATCGCTGTGTGAAAGGAGATTCTCTGAGTCTGAAGGGAGAAACTGTCAATGACTGCCATGCAGAAATCATATCCCGGAGAGGCTTCATCCGGTGAGCAGCCCTTGTCTCCTCCTCCCTTCACACCACCTCGGCCCCTCAGCCACCACCAGAGCCTCTAAGGCGTTGATCCCTGTCCTCACTGACCCCGCAGAGTGAGCCTTTGCTTTCACTCTCCCATTTGAACTTGTTTTGGGAAATCCTCTTCCACTTGCTAAGCCTATTCTCAAGGACGCTCTTTTATAGAAACTCTAAACTCTGAGGCCTCAGGGCCTTGGGGATGAGGCAGCCTTCTCTCTCCATTTAAGGATGTGTCAGCAGCTGACTGACCATGCCAGCTTCTCCTCAGTTTCACTTTTACACTAGTTTAAGGAGAGACTGAGAGAGAAGTAATACTGTCCGCTAGGCACTGAGCCCATTTGTCATGTCCTGCAGTCCCTGTGTAGCGGGGAGGGAGGTCCCCTGTGGAGAATTTCCCAGCGCCTTATGCTTTCTGTCAGTTTGAGAAACTGTGAAGGGCCTTTTCCTTACTTAGACTCAGACAGAGATCAGATTGTAGAAGGAACGGCTACTCCCCAGACTGAACCTGCCTTCTTAACCAGACTCTGTTTTTATAGGTTCCTCTACAGCGAGTTGATGAAATTCAACCCCCAGACTGCAAAGGATAGTATATTTGAGCTTGCTAGGGGAGGAGAAAAACTCCAAATAAAAAAGACGGTGTCATTCCATCTCTATATCAGGTCTGTACTGGCTTCTAGCACCAGAGCTGGTCTCCAGGACCTCGGGGGTGGGTGTTTGAATACCCAAAATCTGACATTATTCAGGAGGCCACACTTAGCTCTATATCTGAGGGAGGGATCTACCCAAGTACAGTGTGGAATGATTTTCCACATGGGCAAATTTATAGAGACAGAAAGTCTCTCCCGTAGGCCTTTATCCACCCCCAGCATCCCGTGGAAGGTTTCAGGAAAAGGCCCTTGTTTCTATCACATGTGAGTTTTCCAACCCAGGAAATAAATACCTGTGCAGATGAGTTTTATGGTGTCCCCCTTTGGCAGCACGGCCCCGTGTGGAGATGGTGCCCTCTTTGACAAGTCCTGTAGTGACCGCGCTGTGGAGACCACGGAGTCTCGTCACTACCCTGTCTTTGAGAACCCCAAACAAGGCAAGCTCCGCACCAAAGTGGAGAATGGTAAGTGGCACATGTCCTCCCCGCTTCACCCCAAAAGGACACCGTGAGACCCAGACCAGTCAGGAACACGGGCACAGCTGCTGGCCTTTTGCTGGCCGTTTAGTTAGTGTCTTACAAGAATGTTATTTACAAAAAAAAAAAAAAGAATGTTATTTACAGGGAAAAGGAACATCTGGCTAGGGGCAGGTCTACAGAAGATTAAGATGCTGTTATAAATGTGTTCATTTGGGAGATCTTTAAATCAGATCAGAGGTGGAGGTGCCCATCTGGGGCTCAGAGGAGGGAGCCTGGCGGGAAGTGGAAATTGGAATGTCATCTGGCTATACATGGGCATTATAGCCCCATGAATAAAATCACTTAGGCAGGAAGGAGAGAAAAATGAGAACAAAAACTCATTGCCATCAGGTCAGACCCAACTCATAGCTGACCCTCAGAGGCTGTAAATTGCACAGGAGGAGATGGACCATCTTTTCCCTTGAAGTAGGTGCTGGATTCAGACTGCTTACCTTTGGGTTTGCAGTGCAACTCCCTAGCCGCTCCCTACTCACTAGGTGAGAGGAAAAAATGAAAAGAAAGATCCAGAACCAAGTCTTGAGGAGTGGGCAGGTGGGGGCACAAAGCATCTGGTCCCTGTCCTGTCCAGTTGGTGACTTATTCTACTCCTTGTCCACTAGCTTCTTCCCCTCACTGTCCTCTGGGGCCTCCTTACATCATCTCATGTCCACTCCTATTCCCTTCAGGCCGTTCTTCAACATCAGCATCATCCTTCGACATACATCAGATCATGTCACTCCCCTACTCAAAACCCTGTGTAAACATAGTTACAGGATGGCCCAGGCTGTTACTCCTAGATGTATGGCTGGAGACATCCATCCATATACAAACTTGCACATGAGTTCATCACATCATTAAGAGCCAGAAAGTGGTAACAACCTTGTTGTTATGTGCCATCAAGTCACCTGTGACTCCTAACGACCCTATGTACAACAGCCCTATCTATCTATAAACCCTGCTGTGTCCTGTGCCAATCTTAATGCCTCCGACACACCTATCCCCATTATCACTTTACTGTCCATTAACTGATGAATGGTTAAACAAAACTGTGGCATATCCATCCAGTGAGTCACAAAAAAGGATTAAGGTATTAATGCCGCTACCACATGGGTGAACATTGAGAACAGGCTAGAGAAAGAAGCCAGACACAAAAGGTCACTTGTGATTCCATTTATATGAAATGTCCATAGCCGACAAATCCATAGAGGTACAAAGTACAATAGTGTTTACCAGGATTGGAGGCTGAGAAGTTAGGGAGGAAAGTGGTTTCTTTCTAGAGTGATGAAAGGTTCTAAAATTGATGGAGGTAATAATAACACTGACTATCCTGAAATCAAATCAGTTATATACATTTAGAGTGATTAATTGTATGATCCATAACTTAATAAATATCTATAAAAATAAAACAAACGCTATAGTGGCTTCTGACTGCACTTCACAGAAACACAAGACCAGCTGTGAACCCCCAGACCCAGTGTCAGCCCGTGCCACCCTCTCGTGTGTCTGGCCTTCATCAGTCTGCTGTCTGGCTCACTTCTGGTCCAGCTGTTCCTTCTCCTTCAGCAGTTCCCTGCCTTGGAAGGGTGTGTGTCCTTCCGAGCCTTCAGAGCACTACTACCATCCAGAATTCTTGCAGATGTGGTTTCTTGTTTTGTGTCTGTTCCATTCCTTGTCTTATCTCCTCACCTCATTAAACATCCCAGGAGGACAAGGTCCATACTTCATTTTGCTAAGTGTCCTGCCCCAGCATCAGACATAGTGCCTACTACAGAATAGGTTCTCTGGAATATATGCAAACTGAAGAAAAGAGGGTCTAAGTCGTTTAAAACGCTGCACCAGGCTGTGCTTGGCCCTGTTGTCTTTGTGAATCTGACTCAAGTCTCTAATGTAGGGGAGGGCACAATCCCGGTAGAGTCCAGTGACATCGTGCCTACATGGGATGGCATTCGGCTCGGGGAGCGACTCCGTACCATGTCCTGTAGTGACAAAATCCTCCGCTGGAACATACTCGGCCTGCAAGGGGCACTGCTGACCCACTTCCTGCAGCCTGTGTACCTCAAATCCGTCACGCTGGGTAAGGATGGGATGCCGAGGGAGCTGGAACTGGTCTGTTGTTCTAATGCCCAAATCCTGGCAACCTCTCTGCTTCGTTGCCAGGTGTCTCCCTTTTTTGACATGTAATTGATTCTGACCGCCCAGTCTGCCGTGTAGGAAGATTGTTTAGGGAAGCAAGTCAGAGACAAACAGCAGCCTGACACTGCAGTATCTTAATGTCCTTGTGTTCTTGGCCCAATCGTGACCCTTCCACACTGTTCCCATATCCTGGGCAGCCAGTCAGAAGGCGCTTCCTGACAAGGGAGCTGTCCCTCTGCCCTGTTTTCTACCTTCAAACCACCCCACACCTCTGCCTTTCACAGCATATGACGCAAACACACCTTTATACATTTTTGTACTCAGGTTACCTTTTCAGTCAAGGGCATCTTACCCGTGCCATTTGCTGCCGTATGACACGAGATGGGAAGACATTTGAAGATGGATTACGATACCCCTTTACTGTCAACCACCCCAAGGTACGTAACACCGTCGTTTCCCCTCTAGCTTTTCCCACTTTTCTAGTAATCCCGTCAGCAGAGAGAAACATACGTAACGGCCCAGAGGAGCCCTTAGTGGTGTCCTGAGAACTCGCCCTCTGTTCCTCTTGGGTTGCCAGGGCTTCCCTGACTGTGCTTGGAATTAACCTGAATAGACGTGGGGTTAATATGTCTAGAATTTGCTTAGTCTTGGCCAAGCAAACCACTGCCACCAGCTCAATTCTGATTCAAGGCCACTCCGTCTGGTCTTCTAGCCTGGAAGTCTTGACAAGAGCGGGCTGCCTCTTCCTTCTTCCACTGAGCACTGGTGCCTTGGGCCCCTTTCCTTTTGCTCAGCAGCCCAGCACTGATGTGCAACACCACAAGGAAGGACTCAATCTTTGCTAAACAGGCTACTAAATAAGGGGGAAAGAGAGGCACCACATCCCTGTTTCTCATGTGTCATGAGTCATGAGTACCTGCTTCGAAACTACTCTGACGAGTTCCCATGTTTCTCCTGGCATCCCTAGGTTGGCCGAGTCAGTGTGTATGATTCCAAAAGGCAGTCCGGGAAGACCAAGGAGACAAGCGTCAACTGGTGTTTGGCTGATGGCTACGACCTGGAGATCCTGGATGGGACCAGAGGCACCGTGGATGGGTGAGGAGACACAGCAATGTATGGCCGGGCCTGACTCAGGGAGGGTCTCCAACGCTTGCCAGCTACCTCCCCTTCCATGCTTTCTCCACCTTGGGTCCACCGCTTTCCTAGTCTCAGGTCAATGATCGTGGTTTTATTTCCCCAGGCCACGGAATGAATTATCACGGGTCTCCAAAAAGAATATTTTTCTTCTATTTAAGAAGCTCTGCTCCTTCCGTTACCGCAGGGACCTACTAAAACTCTCCTATGGTGAGGCCAAGAAAGCTGCCCGTGAATACGAATTAGCCAAGAACTACTTCAAAAAAAGCCTGAAGGACATGGGCTATGGGAATTGGATAAGCAAACCCCAGGAGGAAAAGAACTTTTATCTCTGCCCAGTGTAGTACGAGTCAGGACAGGCTGGGGGTATTCACACTGGGATGAGAGAGGTGGGTTGTAGCTTTTCTCACCACATTGGTCTAGGTTTCTGGGTTCTCTTTTTTTGTTGTTTTTTCCACCCTCCTTTCTTTTGAAAATGAAACCAGGATTGCTTATCCTGAGGACTTCAGGTTTCTGTTCATCCCACTTTGGGATTGCTGGCTGGGTCTGGCCAGGCCCCTTTTTGTTTTCCCAAGTGAAGATGCAAAGACTTTGGGAAGAGGAAAAGGGCTCTTTTTCACTCAGAGCATAACTATCTGCAGCCATTTCTTCTTCAGTTGGTTGGGGTTTTTTGTGTTGGTTTTTTTTTTCCCCTTTTTATCCATTTCCTCCAAGTTTGTGTTTGCTACACTGGCCTCTTGTGGTCTTGATGAGGTTCCAGTTGAGTCTTATTTGAATCATGTCAGGGATTGATGGTTTCAATGACCGTGCAGACCCCTCTACCCCACTCCTCCCCTTCTGGGTTTCCTGCCTTGTGATCATTGTTTCTCTTTTTTTCTACCTGAGAAGATAAAGAGGTGACCTTAAAGTCTTTGGTGAAACCTTTACAAGGGCAGGAATTGAAAGCTGCAGTGAATTAATTCCTGGTGCCAGTGGAAGTGTGTGATGGGCATCCGCAGATAACAGCACCGTGATCTTTGGATCTTGCACTTTAGGCAGCTGGGAGGGCCCAAGAGGCAGGGAAGGGCCCCTTCCCCAGACAGCAGGGAGCCTCCCACCAGCCAGACTGCGCCCAGGACCGCCTAGGAACAGCCGAGCTCCCTGCAGAGACGGGGGGGTGGGGGCAAGCGTTCCTCGGAACACTGCCAAGCACCCAGCTGTCTGTCCTCTTTGAGCTTTTCTAGGAGCTGCCCTACCAGTGGAGGGAGTGAGGCCAGTAAACCCAACCAACTAGCAGGATGAAACTCGGGACAGATCTGAGAGGGCAAGTCACCTCCACTCAGATAATTAGGACAAAATAGAATTAACAGGGTGAACAATCATGTTGGGTCCAGTCTGTTCCACCCAGCGTGTTTCTCCTGACAGTGACCCAAGGAAAACTGACAAGTCATGGGTAAATTAGGAGTTCTTAAAGGACCGCGGTAGATGTTAATTTTTGCCTGTTACAGATCATCTGTACTTGCAGATTTTAAATCTGCCGTACTTTTCCCATTGACCCAGTGCGCTCATTTTACCAGATGGATTCTTCCATGTGGACTGACACACACAGAGGGTCCCCCCTGCCTGTTAGGGTATCTTTATAGGCTTGATATGTGGCGAGACAGTAGCTTAAGGCAAAAGGGCAGGCTGTTCTCAAACTCTTGTGAGGTGAAGCCACCTCACCCCAATACTTACAGTCAGAGCCGTTGGCCTCTCTGGAGTCTGGCTCCGAGCACCGCTCAACCAGCCAGTCAAGAGAACTGGAGGCTCTGCGTCCTCCAGGACCTGACCTGTCTCTCCTCTAGATAGTATATCTTCACCTGTGAATGTGCTGACTGCGCACCCACCCTTCCCTCCCCTCTCCCTCCTGCTGACCCGCTGCAGACTACTGACTAGTTCACCCCGCGCCATTTGTCCCTCCAGCAATCGATGTGTCTACCTGTGCGCTTTTATTCTTTGTGGCGATATCACCCTCTTCCTCTGACCAAATATATCAACCAAAATAAGAAGATCCAAGTTTCTAGAACACACTAGGGATGTCCTTGCAGAACACCCACGTGTCTGGAGCAGCCGGTGGGGAAGCAGCCTGTCTTCCGGATGGAAGGGGCCCACTCCCTGGTCGTCTGCCTCTGCCAGAGGCACATAGTGAGTTCTGGCCCCTCTGGGGCAGGTGCTGTGGCTCCCGGCCACCACAAGGAAGCTCATGCCCTGGCTGTACAGCCTGCAGGGCCCTCACCTGCTGGGTCCTTGGGACAGGTGGTCTGTCCGGGATCACCTGCAGAACTCTGGCCACTGCCGCCCCTTGAACCAGGAGCACAGGAGCTCTCAAAAGATCAGCCCACTTGCCCCCAAGCTGTTATATAGCCTATTTCCAGTATTCCATGTCTGCTGTAGCAAGCCAGCAAAGCATCCCTGAGCCCCCGTGTCCACTGGACGTGAGCCTGTGCCAGGCCCTGTGCCACCTGGTCACCACACCCAGGACCCCGGATGGAGAAGGCAGAGCTCCAGCCAGAGGGCTCTGCTTGTTCCTCTGTCAGACCTTTGTTTTTAAAAATCAGGAGCCTTCTTTTTTTCTTTTTTTTAAATGATTTTTGTAGTTGATTTGTCTGAACTGTGGCTACTGTGCATTCTTTGAATAATCAATCACTTGTAAGAATTGTCGCTGCTTAAAGCTTTTTCCTTTCCTCACGCTGAAGAGACTTTGTTGGTTATTGGAGTCTTGGTAGTGACTCCAAGAGCAAAGTTGGGATTAGCCCAGGTGTACACTTGGGTCCTGTGATGGCTGCAGTCCAGTTTTATAATTCTGCTTTTATGTGTCTCTTGATATCAGTGACTAACAATATACATTCCTCATAAATAAATTTTAAAAAATATACAACTTAATTGTTAGAGAGCCTTGTCTTGTTTCGGGGAGAGGGCTGGATGGGAGCCCGTGGCCCAGATCTGGTGACACTCCAGAAGCACTGAGTGCAGGACAGAGGTGAGGACAGGCTACATGGACACTCTGTAACTGCCTCCCCTGCTCCGTCCAGTGTCCAGCCCAGTAAATAGATTGTCCCAGGAACTTGATGTGCAAAATCTCCAGGCCCAGACTGGAAGGATGAGGGGGATCCTTAAGGCAGTATCAGAGTATACACACACACAGTCCTGGTGGCTCTGTGGTTAAGCACCTGATTTGCTAACCCAAAGGTTGTCTAAACCCGCCGACCACTCCACGGGCGATGGATGCGCAATCTGCTGCCATGAAGATGACAACTGGGGGCCCCAGAGGCAGTTTTGCTCTATGCACAGGGTCCCCGTGGGTCCGAACCAGTTGAGGGCAGTGGATTTTTGGTTTCTCTCCCTGCAAGCTGTTTCTTATCCCACCTTCCAGCTGCTTTGCCTGCGGGGAGATGCTTATTTCCTGGCCCAGAATGACTTGGCTGGCATCTTATACAAGCAGATAAATCATTTGCATTTTATTTCATTCACGGCATCCAGACTCTCACATCCTGAGTTTCAAGAGATTGCACCACTTTACACAATGTAATTTAGAATGGAATTTCTCCAAGACTCTCACAAACTTATGACACCCATGGGCATCAAGGACCTAACAGGAGGCTACCTTAGGTCAAAATGAAATCTCCTCACCTAGGAGACTTCCCATCATATAGCCGGAACTGCAGAGTCCAGGGGAGTTGGCAACGTTTGGGACTGCATCGAGTCAAAGCCCAGTCTCCACACGGGCGTCTTTCAGCGTCTGCTGCAGTGTGATGCTGGGTGGGCTGAGACTGTTTAAAGGTGGTGGGGGGCACTGTCTGCCAGCCAGGGGGTACCCAAGTGTCAGCATCTGACCTCTGCTCCCAGGCAACTCCTAGTTCTTAAACTACGGCAAATGCTTACACCATCTTTCCATTCCCAGCCCTGCTGGAGGCAGGATGCCCTGGGAAGGACAAAAGGGCATTTTCCACAAGTCATTTCCAGGGACACTCACTCTTCCTTTTACCCAAGAGGCCTACAGTTTAATAGTTTACAGAATCTGGGTCCCCATCAACCCAGTGTCCCAAAGGCAGGTCTGACCACCATGCAGACTGTGGCACTGACTTCAGGCCATCCCAGCCTCCTCTGCTGGGCTCAGTCTACTATAGATCCAACCACTTTACCATTTAATTCCCATCTAATAAACTTGGAAGTTAAGAAAAAAACCCACAATAATTCAATAGCAGACTGTCACCCATTACCTTTTTTTTAGATTCCTGTAATGCCTAAACCACTCATGAACCCAGTTTCTTCTGCACTACCCTGTCCCCCTATTGCTCAGCCCTGGCCAGGCGTGGGGGTAGGGGTGCTCCTCCTCATTCCCACAAATAACAGAGCAGCAACAAGAGATCTTTGGAAACAACCTTCTTTACAAGAATCTTTACTTCCAACTGAGCACGGCCTGGTCTGGCCTAGACCAGTTCAAATATTCCAGGAGTGCAGATGAGGGCCAAGGTCAGTGTGGGGAAAAGTGCACCAGGAGTATGGAGTGAGGTGTCAATGATTCCAGACCTGCAGCCCCTTAGGAACCATGTCATTTTCACATTAGCCTCTTGGGTCTGTTGGGATGAGAACTAAAAGGTGGTCCCTGTTCTGTCGAGTCAGGGTCATGAGCGGGAGGCTGGTCAGTAACAGGTTGGGACAGGGATGACTCGCTGGGACCACCGGCTCTGGGAGTGACGTCAGAAGAGGTCTGCTTTCTCCCTAAGGTCCGCTCTCAACAGCTGTGTCACTTGGCTTTTCTGAGGCCCCATTATCTCATCTAGAAATCGAAATCCTACCCTACAGGATTGTGAGGCCTAAGGAAAGTGCATCGGGAGAAGTGGGCTCAGGGCAGACCCTTTGTAAACGCTATGGAGAACTGACTGGGAGGGGCAGAGCATGAGCCAAAGCCCCCAAGCCTTTTATTGCCTTAGAGGGAAATGATTTTGCCTTTGTTCCACAGATAGTCTTCCTCCACAGAAAACTCCATCTGGGGCTACCCAGGTCTTGTTTGCTTTTCCATTTTCAATAATTTGGCACAGCTGCCAGGGCGCTGCCTTGCTCCTGCTGCACTGCCAGCCAGCGGGACCCAGGCAAGCCTCATTACATAAAAATGGCTATCAGATCACCTGTGGCCCTGCCAGCTCTGTTGGCTACAATCCCAACTCGCCTCTCCTCATTGGGCCTCTTGGGTCTGTTGGAATGAATGTTAAAAGGTGGTCCCTGCTCGGTCCAGTCAGAGTCATGAGTGGGAGGCTGGTCATCTCTGCCTCCCCATCCACACCCTGTGCTGAGCTGGGCACTGTTATCTAGAGACTGTCCCATCGTAAAAAGCAGGCCAGGGCCTTCCAGACAGCACCGAGGAAGGAGAGAGGCCTAAGAGTGGAAGAGACTGGTCCCTAGGGTGTCTGTGTGTCCGAGAGGATTGGACCACCACACCTGTGCACTGCAGCCCTCCAGAATGGCCACTCCATGATCCTGGCCAGTGCTCTCTGCTTGTGTTGGGTCTGCTCCCGCCCCTCAGCATCAGCTGCCACCCCACGCCCCCATCCCTGTGCTTGGGGGTGAAGCAGAAGGCCCAGCTGGACTCCAGAGAAGAGAATGACCTGTGTCAGGCCAGGCCCTTGGGGTGCGCTTGGAAAACTAACCTCTGTGTGACCTGCCATCTGCTGGCCCCACACTGAGCACGGCTAGAACCACAAATTAGAGCCAGTCAGGTGGGGGAGGGGGGGAAACGGGTGGAAGGAGGCCCCAGGGAAGGTCCATCTCCTGGAGTAGCCAGACAGCCAGCATCCTGCTGGCCCCTAGGAGCCAAATCAGGATACAGCCTCCAGAGGCTGTGCTTTCGGGGGCAGGGGGTGGGGGGGCGGTGCTCTTGGCAGCAGCAGGCCTGTCCACGTGTCCTTCCAAAGTTTTGCTTCAAAGCTGCTCAGTATTGGTTGGAAGAAGGAAATGGAGTAGCCCAAGCAGGAAGGATGGACCCTCAAATAGAAGGAATGAGAAGAAGGTGCCAGCATGGCAGTCCCAGCCTCCTGAATCTGCATCTCACCCAACGCTATTTCAGGCACAAAGGCCGGATGGACTTAAAAGCTGAAATCCTCGATTTGTTTCCTTCAAACAATCAGTCAGTTCAGAGTGGCCCGGAAAGCAGGACACTCACTCCAGATGGATTTCAGGGCAGGGAAGGTCGGCGAACCCGTCTGTTAGCTGTCTCCCGCTCTGCATCTGTTTCCTCCTCTGTAACGTGGGTAGGGTCTGCAGGAGGCTCTCCCGGCTCTCCTCCTCAGTGAATGTGCTATTTACACCCACGAGGTCATCCAGGCTCAGAACTCACAGGCCCTCCTAATACCCAATCGTGTCCACCACACGCTGAGCCGAGTGAGGAAGTTAGGGATGTCTAGTGGGTGCTGAGAATTCTTCCTTGGACCAAAAGAGGGTTTAGCAGGCTCTGAGCCGCTTAAGAAAGAAGGTGTGTGAGGCTGTGGTGAAGCCTCCCCAAGAGGCTGTGTCAGGCCCAGCAGTCCTGTGGGGCAGGAGTCCCTCTAAGGAACACCCAGCCTGGGTGCTGATCACTCAAGCCAAGTGGATGCCAAGTCCCATGTAGGCCCTCTTTTTCCTACTGAGCTACCACTGTATTAGGTCAAGCCTGGAGAGTCCAAGCCCCTGTCCCTCCCTCAATCCAGCTTGACCTCCTCCTGCCATGTGGGGGCCTCAGAAGGATGCCTCCCCTTGTTGGCGCCTCCCAGTTACACTTCTCAAGGTGGAAGGCTGAGACATCTATCTCTATTTAACCTTTATCCTCTACTGTCAAACACTACTGTTTGGCTTGGTACGAGAGGAGGAGGAGAAGGGCCAGGGTGCGAAGCCGCTGGGCCAGCCTCCAGGTCGGAGCTGACAGTGTGAGTGGAGGTGTGCACATGGGAGGGGCCCCAGATGAAGAAAACTGATGGATCTGTGGGGGCAGCACCCCTCTGCCTGGTAGCTTGTTCATCCCTCCTCCACCTTGCACTCTTGTACAACAGAGGACGAAGGGGTGAAGGAGCACGGAGCTGGAGTGGGCCTCACTTGGAGCTGGGAGCCGAGTGATCTGGGTGGAGCAAGGTTGTGGCAGTGTAGTTCTGGAAGAGCGGCTGCAGGAACATCCCAATGGTGCCAAAGACACACACAAAGACAAATATCCAGAGGAACAAGCGGTCAATCACCATGGCGACATACTTCCAGTCCTCGCTCACCTGGATGGAGAAGATGGAGGGCCAGGTGTCAGTCACATGGTTCAGGATGGAAGTGGGATGGGTCTATACAACTCCCACCACACTCCCTCATCACCCCTTTTCCTTTATGACCCTAGGGAAAAGCATGGCTTGGATTTAAAAACCCCCAGGGGGAACTCTGACGCCTTAACAGGAAAGGCAGGTGAATCAAATCCATCAGCTGCTCCAAAGGAGAAAGATGAGCAATCTCGTGTGATTTAGCATCTCTGCAAACCCTCTGGTGAGTCTGTTCCAACCATACGGCACCTCACAACAACAACAAAAGCCCCTAGTGACCCCACTGTCTTCAGGGCCTATACAAACTTTCATGTCTAGAATCAAGGCCCAGCTACCGGACTCTGGCCCTATATAGCTTTGTCTTCTGCACCAAACCCCAGTGTGCCCTCTCGGGTCTCTCTTGCCTTTGGATTTCCTCTGGGTTTGGAATCCCATCCTCCTTTTTCTGCTTGGCGAACTCCTCTGTTGCCTCCTCTGTGAAAGTTTCCCAGACCCCCCGATGAGGAGCCACTGTCCCCTGGGGGTTTCCTCAGCTCTGTGTGCACATCTCCATCAGAATATTTTTAATGCACTGTATTTTCCTTTCAATTTGCTGTCCCTCTACTAAGCTGTGAGCTCCTGAACCACAGGACACAGTGTGTGCAGTAAGGGGATGCTGAGCTACTGAACAACGGGGAGCCTCTGTAGGCCTTGCTCCTTATGTCACTCCACAGGAAGCCCATCCATCAACTGCCCTTCAGTCATGGAAGCCCCAGAGGCCAAGGTTCAAGTCCTAGAGGTGAACACCCTCGGAGGGTTGAGGGCCAACCACAGGGCTTGAATGAAGGCCCAGCCTTTCCTCAGCTGCTCAATCCCAGCTTGAGTCTGGACACTTGGACACATGGGAAGCTGGGGTCTGGCCGGCTCTAGCGGGGAAAGGAGTCAGCTGCCACCTTCCTTTAGTCAGCAGCTACATAATTACATGTTCACGGGTCAAGTGGGATATTCAAAGAACAGATAAGAGGACAAAGTGATGTGGTCATCCTGTATTTCTGCATAGCCTTGATTTTCAAGTAATGGCCTGGTCATTGACACCTATGTCAACAAATGAAAAGTCATAGGTATAACAGAAATGTTTGGGGGCTTGGGTTTTCTTTTTTTAAAAAAAGAAAAAAAAATTCCAGGCAGAGGGACTCTTATTGTCAATGCTCTGGATGAAGCAGACAGGCCAGGGACATAAGCAAAGGGAAGAAGGCCCATGGTGAGGTGAGAACTCACTGTACGTGTTTGGATGGAGGGATGCAGAAGCGAACACAGGCCGTCAGGAGACTGCCCTGATCCAGGCAGGAGCTGCTGGTAGCCTAGAACCAGGGTGGAGGTGAAGCAAAGGATGCACTACTGAGTGGATGGTGATGCTTCTTACTAGAAGATGGGAACTAAGAGACAGCAAGCTAGCAGAAGGAGAATGTAGATCTAGCAGTCTGCTTTGGAAATGTTACCTCTGAGATGCCAGTGAAACATCCAAGTAGGTCACTGCTTCCTCAGCACCTGCCTCACAACATGCACAATGCATGAATGGACTGCAGAGGGGCTGGGCGTGAGGGGCACGTGGTAGGCAGAGACGACCCTGTACCTCAGCTCTCAAGACTTGACCTTACTGCTGACCTTACTGCTACTGCTCCCTCTCTTCCAACCTTAGGTCTTACCCCTTTTCCTCTCACTGAACCTGTAAAGAATTTGCTGGTCCACATTCTAGTCCTATATCCAGCACTTCCAGATGCCAAAAAGGGGAAGCTCTTAAATCCCAGTCCATAAAGGGTAGTGCAGGAGCCTGCCTCTCCTCATTATTTAACTAGAATAGCAGGTCCCTAAGGAAACCTGGTTAGTCACCATGACAACAGCTGAGCCTTGGCCAGGGATCCAGAGACTGACCACAGGGACAGCTCAAATGCGAGGCTCTCAGCAAATCACACACCCCATCAACACCTAGCCGCAGTGCTCAAGTCCCCTTTATAGTGGGATTCAGGGTGAGTCAGAGCCCAGGCCCCCAACCGGCCCCACCTCCATAAATATTTTTCATCAGGCCTGCCCCTGTCCCAGGAGAGCAGAAAAGGGATACTGATTTGGGGCTCGTCTTCTCTGTGGGGAGCAGACTTTAACGCTTCCTCCGCACATACACTTTTTCTGCTGCCCTCAATCCTGTCTGCCCCCTTGGGGCACACAAGAAACTCATCACCATTGAGCTGGGAGCTGCAATCGCAAGAATTTGCGAAGGTAAGTGGCAGGGAAGGGCTCTGGGGTCAGAGCCGCCACAAAGCCGCAAGCACCTCCTCCCACCATGCCACCACCCTCCCAACAGTCACAGGGCACCAGCTGAGGCATTCTGTCCTAGATCCTGGTCCTCAGGAAGCTACAAGGTCATCCAGTACCTATTCCTACTTAAGTGGCACCGCATCCCCGAAGCCAGAGAAGAGCCCAGGCCAAGGTCCCCTCTTGCTGCCTCTGTCCTGTCTCAACCACCTGGGGTCTGCGCACCGTTAGCTTAGCCGATCTAATGAAGGAAGGTGGCTGCTGTCCAGACCCCAGGCCCTGGAAGTCCGAGGCCCTGACCCTCTCTGTGTCCTCGTGCCCCCCTGGCCACACTCACACTCTGGTCGTCGTCCTCACTCCGCATGTGGTCTGCAATGAAGCGCACGCCATCCACCGCCTCCCGGAGCCCGCAGCCGCACGGTACTCCAGGGCCAGCTACCGGAGCGGGCTCAGCCCCGAAGGCCCCTGCGAAGCCCTGTACGGATGCGCGGTTGACGTAGCACGTGCACGAGTCGGCCCCGGGGGCTTCGCGGAAGAAGAGCGAGGCTCCCGCTCCCTCGCGCTCACGTTGGCGCCGGCGCATGCGCAGCCGCTGGCGGGCACAGTGGTGCCGCGGTTGCTGCATGAAGAGCAGGGCCGGCAGCTTCTCCAGGAAGACGACCTTGACCCACGGGGCCATGGTGTGCGTGGTCGGGGAGCGATGGTGCACGTTTAGCACACACACGCTGGTGACGATGGAGAAGGTGACAAGCACCATGGTGAACATGAGGTATTTGCCCACGAGGGGCACGTCGAGGGAAGTGGGCGGTACGATCTTGGAGATGAGTAGCAGGAAGACAGTGAGCGCCAGCAGCACAGAGATGCACAGCGTCATTTTCTCACCGCAGTCGGATGGCAGGTAGAAGACCAGAATGGCCAGTGAGGTGATGAGCACGCAGGGGATGATGAGGTTGATGGTGTAGAAGAGCGGTTTTCGGCGGATGATGAAATCATATGTGATGTCCACATATGTGGAGTCTTCAGGATTCTCATTGCGCCGGCCCGGCAGTGCCACGATGTCCCACTCACCACTGGGTGTAAAGTCATCCAGGTTGGCAACATCACTCTTGAGTACCAGGTCGATCTCCGTGCGGTCATAGGTCCATGAACGGAACTTCATGGTGCAGTTCTGCTGGTCAAATGGGAAGTGCTTTACCTCGATCTTGCATGCACTTTTGTAGATGGCAGGAGGCAACCAGAAGATGCTCCCGTCATAGGAAACCACAGCGTTGGAATAGAAGGATACTTCATACATGCCATCAGCACTGCCAAGGAAAGGGCACGACCCAGTCAGCTCTGGCCTGATCGATCACCCATCTCTGCTCATCAACCCAGCCCTGAATAGGAAGTGAGGGAAGCGTAGCTAGGAGATATGGGAAAACCTCAGATTCGGGAACATTCAGAATAGTGAGAAGTGGAGTGGGAATTGAGCAAGACATGGATGGAAGTGGGTTGGCGAGAAGAGGTATCCTAGTCAGGAGGCCTCTGTAGCCCATTTGAGGTAGGAAAGGGTGGATAGAGGGTGGGGAAATGCATGCATGCATGTTAGTTAATACATATATGTAAACTGGTCGCTTCATATAGAGCTGGAGAGATTGGAAGGGGGGCAAGGAGGCTAGAATGAGAAAAGAAGCCTCAAGCAATAGAGTAATACAAGGCCCAATAGGAACTTTCACAATCAACCCCAGGGTCCCCTTTACCTCAGGTTCACCTACTTGTTGTACAGGACCACATCTGGGAGCCAGATGTGCTTGGATGGGAGCCTGACTTTCTTCATGTTGTCATACTCCTCTGGCTTCCAGGTGAGGCGATAATCCTCCCACTCCTGGGAAGGGAGAGAGAGAGAGAGGCAGCACCACCTCTGCCTGGGGAACAGCTTGAGTTCGAGGGCAGGGACCAGAGGGACTATATCTGACTTGAGGAAGCTTTCAAAAGCCAGACTCTCCCCACAGTGACTTCCTTGCCGAGGCTCATAAAATACTTTCTCACTAAATTTTCACAGGTTAGCTTTTAGACTTGACATCTTAGAGTAAAGTGAGAGCAGGGTCAGAGAAAAAGAGGAAGACCCTTGACAAAATGAATTGAGTCAGTGACTGTAACAGTGGGCTGGAGCATATCAGAGCTCGGGTGACACAGGATAGGGCAAGGTTTAGATCTATTGTTCGTAGGGTCACAGTGAGTTATAGTCAACATGACATCACCTAACAACAACAATCACGTATTTTATAAATGAGAAAATGAGTCTTGGAAAGTTTAACAAGGTCACAGAGCTAGTAAGTGCATAACCAAAATTCAGATCATGTTATTTAAGATTGTAAACTCTCTTATGTACTCAAGATACTGAAATAAAGGAGTATACACCGGAAAGCAAAGGTCGTGGGTGGAAGGAGCACTAACCTGGGTCAGCCAGACATTAGTGGTCATGATCTGCTCCCGCTCATGCTGTGGGAAAGACAAGAAGCTGACAAGCAGACCCTCAGCCTGTGGGCTCACTGTCCCTTATATCCCCCCCCCCCATGTCTCACCAACACTTGGAAGCTCCAGAGGAATCAACACAAACATACACACATTCCATCTACGCTAATTTCAGTGTCTTGGCAGACTTTGGGATATCCTCCAACTCACCACACTGATGAGCTGGGCTAGTGACACCATGAGCTGCACTGTCACCAGCTCAGAGCCATTGGTGGCTGGACGGATGAGCTTATTGTAACGAGAAGGGTCCAGGAGATGTTCCACCAGTCGTTCCTCTGTATCTGTACCCCAGACCCCTGGGCAGGAGAGACAGGAGGTAAATAGGCAGAGAGGCACACCCAGGACCTCACTCTACCCAGGTAGGTGGGACAACAACCTAGGTTCAACCAAGGGGCCATAACTTCCTGCTTCTTCATCCTTACAGTAACTGTAAATGCTTAGGTTACTCCACAGAAGCCTCAGAACAAGACCTTCATAGGAAAGCCCCTCTGAAATCAATTACCAAGAAGTCCAGACAGAACCCACAGAAATACTCCAGACTAAGAGCCCACTTTGCAAGGATTAGAAGAGATTTCTTTTTCCCCTAAGGTCTCAAAGCGTGGATTCAAAGGTTTGAGATTTCTGCTACTGTAAATTCCCTCAGTGGATGCTTATGACTAAAGTGATTTTGGACAATTAAGGAAAAGGGGACAGTAATGTCCCACCACACATCCTTTCTCTTTAGTGCCCTTTCATGTGTGCAGGTAAAGGTAATATTACATGTATCCACATGTGACCATATGTGGCCATAATCCCCCCCCCCCTGAAAAAAATTAGTTTCAGTAGACTAGGTTGCTTGAGATCTAAGTCAGGGCATAACCTCCCTAAGTTCTACACATACAGGAGCCCAACCTCCAGAAGATGGCATGGGAGTGTGGAGAGCCATTCTAATGTACTTTCCCTTTGTACTTGCCCCTCTATTCTGTACCTTCCTGCAACTCTGCACTCACATGATCCCACCCCTTCAAGTACTGCTTCCGGGACCTCTTTCTGGCAGAGCCTTTCTCTTCAAGGTTTCCAGTCCCACCCTACCTCGGGGCTGAGAAGTCAATTCTCTCCTCCTCCTCTGTGGGACAATCAGACTTGGAAGGCCAAAGTAGAGAAGAAGAAATGATGGGGAAGGGCACAAGGAAGGGCTCCTGAGCCAGGGAGATTTCTTGAGACAATTGTTTAACAATACGCTGAATGGCATCTCAGAGCCTGCCCTTCTGCCACTAAAGCAAGCCTAGCCTGAGGAGCTAGTTCCCCTCCCTCCTTCTCTTTGTGCCTTCACTCATCCCACCACCACTCTCAGGTTTCCATTTCTCCCTTGCACCACGTATTTTCTCACCCAGTTCAGTTTCCTAGGCGCACCCTCTAATCCCCTAGTGTCTCTCCTTTTACCCCAGTAGGTTCCCCTATCAATGGGATCGTTCATTCCTTCTTTCGGCCTGGTCGAATCTGAGCCACTAACTGAGGGAGGAGAACCTGGAGGTGCTCGTCCTTACCTGGGCACAGCCCGAGGAGGCTGAAGCTGAGGAGCAGTGCCATAGGGCCCGAGCGCCGGGCCATGCTGCTGGCATAGCTCGCCGCCTCGCCCAGACCGCTCAGCTCGCCACGGGCTGGAGGGCCGCGGGCGGGGCGCTGTCCGTGGTGCTGAAGCCGCGCCCGCACCGCCAGCTCCCGGCTGGTCTTGGGCCCACGTTGGTGTTCGCCGCCTTTGGTGCTGCTGTGGCAGCCGCCCGGACGATTCCAGGGGCTCAAGAAGCGGACTGCGAGGAAGAACCACCTTCTCGCTTATTATCCTGGGCTGAGCAGGCGGAGCGTTTTCCGGCTCCCCTTCTAGGGAATAGGATTGGGACAGTAAGGGGGTGGAGTCACCGCTCTGTAGGCGGAAGCGCCGGATCCCCGGAAAAAAAGGGGGTTTCTGGGTGAGATGTTCTTTCTCTGTTCCTGCCCATTTAGAACGTGTGTGAGAAGCTACACGGGATGGTGGAATTTTAAGGCCCTGTAATTGGAAGAAGGCCAAGAGGAGTTTGAGAATGAAGACGCAGAACCAATCAGCTGGCGGGTCGGGACCGTTTAATGCAGGATAGTGGAGGACTAGAAAGATGTGAGTCGGAAAGACCTTTTTAAGGTTCCCTGGTCTTTATCCACGCCAATTCAAACGATCCTGCTCCCAGAGAGGACTGATGATACAGCAGAGAAAATGCATTTGAGACCCGTAGAGGGTCTGGGCTTGCTAATTTAAGAAGGCAAACTTTCCAGCTATGGAAACTGGGGAAAGGGACCCCTCACCTGGTCTCTTAATTAATACTTTAAAGGCCGGAGAGTGGAAGGTGGGGAAGTCTGGACTGTGCCTGATGAGAAATTGATCCTGAAGGTTTTGAAGAGTAGGAGGCTAAGTGACCTTTGTCAATTTGCAGTCACTCTCATTCCATTCCACTGCAGCCTTTGACCTCTAAATGGCTAGGGGGATCAGATGACAATTTCAGAGGCCTGCTGGACAATGAAACTAACACAAAGGAGCAAGCTGAAATGGAGAGAGGTGTCAGAACTTTGTTTCTTTGATCTTTTAGCTACTGAGCCAATAAAGTCCAACCCCACCTCTCTTTAAAAAAAAAATCTTTAAAGCTCCTTTGAACTGGGTTTTTCAGTTTCATCTCAAAGATTTCTTACTAAAACAGCCTTTATTCCATCCATATCTACTTCTCTAACCTCTAGTCCACACTCTAACCTTTGGCAATGTCTTTAAATTCCTTGTGCATTCTCTTCCTTTCAGCCATCCTATCTTTCTTTGCACTTGATATTTGTTTTTTTAATTTTGTAATGGTTTTGCATACAAAACTCATACATTGAGTTTCACACTTTCCTTTATTCTCATTGTTTCATACAGTCATTCCCACACATTGTATTTTACAAAATTAATCTCCATTGAACTAGGCCCATCACTATCCTGTCCTTTCAGCTCCCCACTAGATCTTTCCCATTTCTTTCACCCAGTCCCTCCACCAAATTGTATGACCCCATGATGGTGATGTCCCCCCTGCCTACCCTCACCCCTCTGTTCCTTCCCCTTCCCTCTTCATGCACATTTTACTAGTTATCCTTCCATTTTTAACTATAATGGTCTTTATTCAGAATTTGTCCTTAGGAGACTGAATTAGCCCATGTAGCATAATGCTCTCCAGTCTCTCCCATGTTATGTAGTATTTTTTGAACTTGAGGATATTTTCAACACTAAGGGTTTTGGTTTGGTTTTTTACTCTTTTGTCATTATTTTCTTCCAGTCACCTTCTACTAACTTAGAGCATCTGGCAAAAATGGCAGTTTCTAAGGAAGCCATAGGGAGCATAGGTGGCATAGTCCATAAAAAGTTATGCTGCTAACCTAATAGCATTGTCTCTCTGGAGGTTCAAATCAACAAGCAACTCCACAGGAGAAAGATCTTCCCATGAAGTTACTGCCTTGGAAAACCTGCTGGAGAGTCAGCTGTGAGTCAGTTCAACTTGATGGCAGTAGGAGTGAGAAAGCCTCAGCCCAAAGGTGTTCAACTTTAGCTCCATGGGTCATCAAGCCTAGCTCTGCCAAGTGCCTGGAAGTACCGTGTTCTGCCAGCAAGCTTCTCATCTGAATGTACTCAGCTCTCTCTCTCTGTGAGTTCAGAAGTCCACTGTAGCCACATTGTTTGGTGAACCAGCAAGCCCACTGCACTCTTATTTTAATTTTCTAGTTTTCTGTCATTGCTCCTCAACAATCTTGTGCTCTCTCCCTGAGTCTGAGGACATACTCCACTCCCCTCTTTCCTTAGTGGTAGCGAGATGTACCTCTCACCCATTATCCTGTATGTTCATAGCCACCCCCCCCAGTTGGGTCCATGAACCATACTTGTATTCTAAGCAGGTTGACCTATTCCCTTGGTGGAAATAGTTCTCGTCCAGTCATTTTGTAAAAGGTAGTTAAGTAATTCATTGTATAACAGTAGATTATACAGGAAACTTTATCATGTTGTTGTTGTTGTTACGTGCCATCAAGTCACCTGTGGCTCATAGCGACCCTATGTACAACCGTCCTAAACCCTGCTCTATCCTGTGCCAATCTCACTGTCTCCAACACACCTACCCCTATTACGCCAGTCACTGAATCAATCCATCTCATAAAGGGTCTTCCTCTCCTGTGCTGTCCCTCCACCCTCCCAAATATGACGGTCTTCTCCAAGGATTGGTCCCTCCTTGTAACATGTCCAAAGTATGTCAGACAAAGCTTCAGAATACTTGCCTCCAAGGAGTAGCATGATTTAACCATCTCTAGGATGAACCTGTTCATTTTCTTAGTAGTCCATGTTATATTCAATACTCTTCTCAAGCACCACAACTCAAAGGCATCAATTCTCCTCCTATCATCCCTAGTCATTGTCCAGTTCTCTGATGCATAACAAAGACCATGGCCTGTATCAGATGCACCTTAGCCTCCAGAGAGACACCATTGCTCTTCAGTACTTTAGAGAGGTCCCTAACAGCAGACTTTCCCATCACAATATGTCTTTTCATTTCCTGCCTACTGGTGCCAAGAGTGTTGACTGTGGAGCCAAGCAAACTAAAGCTGTTAACAATTTCAATCTCTTCACCATCCATCCTGATGCCAACTAATAAGTAAACTATGCAGAAAGAAGTACTTTTTGAGGTAGGCCATGGCCCAGGCCAAAATGCAATTCAACTAATTGCTGTCATTTCAAAACCAGCCCACAGCGGTACTTTGGAGGCTGTAAACTGCTTGACAGGAGATTCCTCATCTTTCTCCTATGGAGCTGCTGGTGGATCCAAACTGGCATATAAGTGCTGCCTCTAGGTTAGAAGCACAGATCTGTGCGCACGACATCACCAGAGATCCCTTTGATCCAGCCCCATGTCTATCACTTTATGGTGACTCAACAGATGAGGAGAAGACTAGCATCTTTTATTTTGTAAGACAAGATTCTTCTTTAAAAGCTCAGCTCAAATCAGTTTATCCAACACACCCTTCAGACAGAATTTGGAGTAAATGTCAGAAAAAGACTGGAATGGAAGTGGGGTGACCACAGCCATATTATGTACATGGAAGTGAGCATTAAGTCTGCATCCACTCTCTCAGGGCACAGTCATGAATGAAAGCAATCCTGGAACCAAGGGAAGGGGTGAAGAACAAAAGCCTTCAGGAAAGGGGAAGTTATGTGAGTAGTCATTTCACTTGGGGAAAGGCTTGAAGCGGAGAAGAAGAGTCACTTTCAACCATTCAGATCAATAGTTGAATATCTGTTTTCCAGAAATTCTGCAGGTGTTAATGCCATAGTGATAAAAAGACAACCTCCTACTTTTTCTCTGATGAGTTTATTTAGTTTTTGGTTTACTCCTAGGTTCCTGATCCTCCTTGAATTGGGTTTTGTGTATTGTCTGAGGTTTGGGTCTTGCTTCAGTTTTCTGCAGATGGTGATCCAATTTTGCAGCAGCATTAAAGAGACTGTCATTTCCACAGCATGAAAAGACATCCAAGCATAATGAAAAACCTACAACAAGGAGAGGATAAAATAGATGAATGAGAACTTTTAAAAATCAAATCCCTATGCACATCAAACAAATCTTCCAACAGGATAAAAAGGAAAACCACAGACTGGGGAAAAATATTTGGCAATGACATATCTGATAAGGGACTCATGTCTAAAATTGATAGAATATTTCAGCACCTCAACAAGAAAAAGCCAGACAACCCATTCACAAAATTGGCACAAGATATGAATAGATACCTCACCAAAGAAGAAATTATGATGGCCAAAAAAACACATGGAAAAATGTTCAAAGTTCCTAGCTATCAGAGAGATTTAGATCAAAACAACAGTGAGATATCTCATCCTAGCAACAAAAGCAAAGTTCAACAGGGCAGCAAACAAATTCTGGAGAGGATGTGGAGAGATTGGGACTCTCACTTATTGCTGGTGGGAATGTAAAATGGTGCAAGCACTAGGGAAGGCAGTCTGGCACTTTCTTAAAAATTTAGAAAAACCAATTGACCTAGCAATTCCACTATGGGGAATATACCCAATAAAGAAGTCAGAGCTGTAATACAAACAGATGTATGCACACCCATGTTTACTGTAGCATTATGCACAATGACAAAGAGATGGAAGAAGCCCAATTATCAATCAAGAAACAAATGGAAACAAATCAAGAAACAAGAAAAAAATTATGGTATAGTCACACTGGACTATTACACAGCAATGAAAACTAGTGAAATAATAAAACACTGCACAAAATGGATGAGTCTGAAAGACATTATACTGAGTGAAATATCACAAAAGGGAAACACTGCATAAGGCCAATGTTATAAAATAGGATTGACATGGGTGGGGTGGGAGTGAAGAACAGGAATAGAGTGAATAGATAATGAACATTGCACTGGAACAGATGAAGGGGAAGACTGTCTTAAAATAATGTATGATTAGACATTACATGTATGACAACAATCTGGAATAAGAAGTGCATTACAAAGTGACTGGGGGGAGGGAATAAGGAAGGAAAGTCTGCATCAATGAATGGATGAAAATCCAACCTTTCTGTAAACTTTCATTAAAATAACAATTTTTAAAAAAGACTTAATATCAGCTATGAGAGAGATAATAATTGATAGCAGAGGGAGCTCTGGTGGCCTGGTGGTGAGGAACTGTACTGTCGTTCCAAAGACATGCAGTTCAAATCTACCAGCTACTCTGAGGGAGGAAGATGGGAAGTCACAATGCAATTATTTGTTGTTGTTGTTAAAGGTTGTCCAGTAGACTCATAGTGATGACATCTACAACCCAATGGACAATGGATATGAACCCTGCCCTATCCTGTGCCATACTCATCATCTCTGACACACCTGAGCCCACCATAATAGTCACTGTGTCAATCCGTATCATTGAAGGTCTTCCCCTCCTTTGCTGCCCCTCCACCTTTCCAAGTATGATGTCCTTTTTCAAGACTGGCCCCATCTTAATTGCCTCTGAAAATTCACTAGAGTCTCAGCTATGAGTCAGCTCCAAATTGATGGTATATAACAACAACAAATCTGATAGCAAAGATATACAATAAAAATTATTATATAATGTGAGAAGGAGTCTGGTGGCATGATGGATTACGCATTGGGATTCTAACTGAAGATCAATAGTTCTCATCCACGAGCCACTCTGGGGAAGAAAGATGAGGTCATCTGCTTCTCTAAGGGGCAGTTCTTTTTCTTTTTTCTTCACTAATTTATTTTTTTTCCATTTTTTAAAATAGCATTCCGTTTATTACAAATATTTAGTATTGGCTTCCCACATTTCCCCCCTTTTGTTTTTATCATAATTATGTTATCATCTAGATGAGCATCCTTTATATACAAACAAACAAATTAAACATAATAAACTCAAAGAAATAATTTCAAAAATCTCCATATGATCAGAAGGATTCAGGTTGAATATTCCTTGAAAGTCTGTTTTAATCGTCCCATTGCCACAGTGCTTGTCAAAACCAGTTCTGATTAATCTCCTTTGTCAGTGTGTCCTTTGCCATTCCCTATCACTACTCCCTGAGAGAGATTTTACCCTGATTCATAAGGATAAGGGGCAGTTCTATTCTGTAGTATAAAGTTTGTCTGATGACAGTGGTGGTAGGTAGGCAAGTGGTGACTGCTGTAGTAGAGATATAAACAAGATGCTATGGAAGCATAAAAGAGGGAGAGGTTAAGAGGCCTGAAGACCTGGAAGTAAAAATTTGATATTGGAAAGATGAGAAAGGCAATAAGGGCAAGGGTGGCTAAAAGGCATTCCAAATTCTTGAATGGGACAATGGCAAGCTTCACATGTGGATAGGACTTACTACATTCTTCTTATGGTAGCTGGAATTGGATGAGGAAGGCTGTGAAAGTTCCCTCTTATGGACAATTCTTTCTCAAGTGGTTGCTCATCCCTGGGATGATGAACTAGAAGTCATTTCCTTGCTAAAAAAACCTTGACTGCTTTCACACTCCCTCCAAGCCAGACCAGCGAGCCTGTTCACCTTGGTCTCTAAAATTTTCTCAAGTTCCCTGACTTTTGCTTTAAGTTTAGTTCTCCAGTTCCAAGCTAGCACAGAGTTGTGTGTTTTGAACACAGCCACCCAGTAGCCAAGGAAGGGTGAAATCTCTCCCTCCTCATCTTGTCCACCCCCATACACTCCTCATAACCACAAGACTGGGAGACAGGTCAGGTCCAGTGTCAGGCAAGGCAATGAATGACTAGATCGGTTTTGGGGGGAAATAGTCAATGAGCAAAGTTTTGGTTGGACATTCTCATTGTTTCTGATGGTAAGGAATACTATCTTCGTCTTTAAAAGAATGGTAATATTCTTTTCCTTTAAAATATTTTAATTAATTTTTTACTACCAAAATAATAAATGTTTATAAAGACTACTTGGAAAACTCAAATAAACAAAACAAAGTAAATATGAAATAGATTAATAATTCTACTTTTTGTTGGAGAGAGGCATTGCATTTTCAGATTTATTTATATATACTTAGAACATTAAAAAATTATATATGTATATATATTTGAAATTTATATATATGTGTGCTGCTGTTGTTACTGTTGTAATGTGCTATGGAGTTGACTACAACTCAGTAACCCTGTGGACAGCCTGAACTCTGCCCTGTCCTATGCCACCCTCATTATTAATCTCTGATAGTGCTCAAGCCCCCTGCAAAAATCACTGTGCCTATCCATCCTGCTGAGGGTCTTCCTCACTTACCCTCACCCTCCACCCTTTCTAAGCGTTATGTCCAAGCATTGGCCCAGTCCTTACAGCATACCCAAAGGGTGTGTGTGTGTGTGTGTCTGTACTCAAATATGTGTATGTGCACACACACACACACACACACACACACACACACACACAAGGAGCTCTGGTGGCCTAGTGGTGAGAATCTGCGCTAAAATCCTGAAGGCATCAGTCGAATCCACCAGCTGCTCTTAACTATGATTAACTGCCTCTGAAAACCTGCTGGAGGGTCAACTATGGGTCGATTCCCAATCTATGGCACACAACAACATATATGTTGTTGTTACTATTGTTGTTGTTATGTGCCATCAAGTCACCTGCTGAACACTGCTCTATCCTGAGCCAACCTTTTTGTCTCTGACACACGTACCCTATCACTCCAGTCACTCAGTCAATCCATTTTATTTAGGGTCTTCCTCTCTTGTACTGTCCCCCCACCTTCCCAAGCATGATGTCCGTCTCCAAGGACTGGTCCCTCCTTGCAACATGCCCAAAGTATGTCAGATGGAGCTTCAGAATCCTTGCCTCCAAAGAACAGCTTTGTTTCACCCTCTCCAGCACAGACCTGTTTGTTCTCCTAGCAGTCCATGGTGTATTCAGTACTCTTCTCCAGCACCACAGCTCAAAGGAATAAATTCTCCTTTTGTCATCCCTGGTCATTGTCCAGCCTTCTGATGCATAGCAAGTCATTGTGAGGACCATGGCCTGGATCAGGTGCACTTTAGCCTCCAGACTAACATTGTAGCACTTCAGTACTCTGGAGAAGTCCCTGACAGCCGACTTTCCCAATGCAATTAATCTTTTGATTTTTCTGGCAGCTAGTGCCAGCAAACTGAAGCTGTTAACAATCTCAATCTTTTCACCATCTATCATGATGCTGCAAATCAGCCCAGTGGTAAGAATCTTTGTTTTCATGATGGTGAGCTTCAATCCATATTGAAGGCTGCAGTCCTTGACTTTCTGCAGCAAGTGCTTCAGGTCCTCTTCAGTTTCATCAAGCAGGGTTGTGTCATCTGCATAACTCAGTTTCTTGATGAGTCTTCCTCCAATCCTGATGCCACATTCCTCCTCATAAAGCCCAGCATCCCAGATGATCTGTTTTGCATATAGATTGAAAAGGCATGGAGATAGGACACATCCCTGGTGTATACTCTTCCCGCATCTGAACCATGAAGTGTTTCTTCGCTCTGTTCTGATGACTGCCTTCTTGTCCAAGTATAGGTTTCACATAAGCACAAACAAGTGTCTTGGGATTCTTATTCTTCTCAGAGTTATCCAGTTTGTTGTGATCTACACAGTCAAATTCCTTTGCATAGCCAAGGAAACACAGATAGACATTCCTCTGGTACTCTCTGCTTTCAGCCAAGATCCATCTGACATTAGCTATGATATCTCTAGTACCATGGCCTCTTCTAAACCCAGCCTCCACATCTGGGAGTTCTCTGTTGAGGTGCTGTTCCAGTCATTTTTTTTTCATCATTTTCAGCAGAACCTTGCATGTGATAATAATTATATTTAATAATGTCCTCACTCTCTCGGGTCACCTTTCTTTGGAATGGGAACAAATATGGATCTCTCCCAGTCAGGTGGTTGTCCTCCTAATTTCTTGGCATGACTTAGTGAGTGCTTATGGATATAATTTTTTAGCATGTTGTTGTTGTGTGCTATTAAGTCTGCTCCAACCACTGGGACTCTTTATACAACAGAATGAAAACATTCTCTAATCCAATGCTATCCTCATAATTGATGCTATGTGTGAGTTATTGTTGCAATCGTGTGTCAACTGGGGGAAACCAGGCTGCTCCTTGGAGGAAAGGATTGTGAGGTTTCATCTAATTTGGACATGTTGCAAGGAGGCACCAATCCTTGAAGAGGAATGTAATGCTTGGGAGGGTGGAGGGACAGTGCAGGAGAGGAAGACCCTGGATAAGATGGGTTGATTCAGTGACTGGGGTAATACAGGTGGGTGTATCAGAGACAATAAGGTTGGCACAGGATAGAGCAGGTTTCAGGGCTGTTGTACAAAAGGTCACTATAACCCATCAACAAATGAATGGATAAAGAAGCTGTGCTTTATTCACACAATGGAACACTATGCTGCGTTGAAAAACAAGGAACTCATGAAATATAAAAAATGGGTGACCCTGGAAGACATTATGCTGAGTGAAATATCTCAGTCACAAAGGGACAAATACTGCATAGTGCTGAAGTTGTAAGGCGAGACTGACATCGAGGTTGGGGGAAGACTAAAAAAAATGGGATAAATAAAGTATACTGCATTGAAACAGATGAGGGAGAAAACGGTTTAAAAGGGATATGTGATTAGGTATTATTGTCATGACAGGAGTCCAGAACGAAGACTGCATAGTAGAGTGGACTTGGGGGAAGGGATTGTAAAACAATGAAAGAATTTTTCCTTTACTTTAAGAGAAGAGTGTACTGGGGGGAGAGGTGGGCATGGAGAAAAGTGCAACAATGAATGAATGGAAATCCAAAGTCTCTGTAAATTTTCATTAAAACTAATTTTAAAAAAAAACAAATAAAAAACCAAATGGTCATTATGAGTCACAAGTGTCTTGATGGTACATAACAACAACATATAAACCTGAACAATTTTTTTAAAAAATAGTGTATTATCAAAAAGTCCACATTGTGTAACTACCAGTCATTATTACCTTATTTTTAAAAATAACCACGTGAAGGGAAAGAAGAAAAACAGCATAATGGACATGGTGTTTACCTGGGATAAGAGTCAAGTGCTGGGGAATGGAGACGGCTATGCCACACTGTGAACATACTTCATGACACAGATCTGTATGCTTTAAAATGCTCACTTTTGTCCTATGTATTATACCACAATAACAAAAAATAATGAAACCCACTAAAACTAAAAAATCAAGTGGCAAGTATTCAGACTTCTAAAAGCATACATTTGTTTTGTCTTCTTTTTTATATAAATGTCATAAATTTTAATATAAATTTATAATATAAATTATATAAACTATATATAATCCTTTGGTTTAACATTGTGTGAGGA
This sequence comes from Elephantulus edwardii, assembly GCF_000299155.1. Taxonomy (NCBI): domain Eukaryota; kingdom Metazoa; phylum Chordata; class Mammalia; order Macroscelidea; family Macroscelididae; genus Elephantulus; species Elephantulus edwardii. Next base: position 3,830,476 of record NW_006399926.1, read on the forward strand.
TCATGGATGTTGTTGAACATAGTTGTGGTTCAGGTGTTTCATTGCTGTAGAGTATCTCACTGTGCAAATTTGTCACTGTTTAGCCATGAATGGCTATCTGGGTTATTTCCTATTGGGGGCCACTATTAAAAAACAATACTCATGTGACCATTTTTGTTCATGCTTTTGGTGCACAAATGTATGCACTTTTATTGGGTATATAACCAAATCATATGGATTTTTATCTCTAAAAAAGAAACATGCTATAACTTTGTAGTCTTCTTTTATTATTTAATATTCCTCAAATATCTCTCAGTACCAGTAAGTATTCTTTTATAACAATTTTAATAGTGGCATGACCCTTTAATAACTTCCAAGTGAAATCACCGGGTCAAAGATTTTTAAGGTTCATCTTTAAAAAAATATTTTATTACAAGTTTATAGAGCTAATTATGTTCCATTCACCATTCACATAGATTTTGTTTTAGCACATTGATTGCAATCTCCACAATTTAACAGCAGTCTCACTCTGTGATTCTCACTTCCAGTTACCTTTCGACCTATCCCTTCCTGCATTTTGAGCTTTATCTCTAGGTAAACACTGCTTTTTTATGCTGTTTGATAGGTCACGCCGAAGAGGGAGTACCTCTCCAATATTACTGCTCATCTTAAATCTTAACCTCTACCATCAAGTCGGCCATGGTGACCTTCCACTGGGTTTCTGAGGCTACAGAACCAGTTTTACTGGTTGTAGAGTCCTAGAGGCTGCAGTCTGGTAGTTCATTAGTACTTGGGACCAGTTGTTTCCATGCATTTTTATTATCTTCACTCTTCTTTCTCTGGCCTGGGAGAGAGCAACAGTTGCACTTGATTGTCATATTGCTTAATTATTTGACAGTATATTGATACACTGGCCTCCAGAAAGGGAGGCTGTGGAGGTTACCTGGGACTTCAGGCCATGGCACCAATGGCAATAGCTCTACATTCTTGCCCAATATAGGAAGGCTCCTCCTCATCCCTTGTCTTCTTTTCCTGCCCTTCCTTCCTGTTTTAAGCCTTTCTTCCCCAAATCCCTGTACTTTGTTGTTTTTTTTCTACCGTCGAGTCAGAACCAACCCATAGCTGACTCTCCGGTGGGTTTTCAGAGACAGTTAATTGCTTGAAAGGAGACTGCCCATCCTTCTCCCATAAAGCAGCTTCTGGATTCAAACTGCATGCCTTCGTGATTGCAGCACAGCTGCCTGCGACAAGGCCACCAGAGCTCCTTGTACTTTGGGGCTTGCTTATTTCAGAATGCCCTCTCATCTCCACCTAAGTAAATTATCTTTCATTCTATCTTGGGAGTTGTTGTTGTTCGGTGCCATAGAGCCCAGTATGACCCATAGCAACCCTATGAACAACAGAACTGAACCCTGTCCTAGCCTGTGACATCCTCATAATTTATTACATACTTGAGCCCATTACTGCAGTTCCTGTGTCACTCTATCTGGTTGAAGGTCCTCCTCTCTTTGGCTAACCATCCATTTTCCAAGTATGACATCCCTCCTCAGGGACTAGTCTCTCCTAGCAACATGCCCAAAGTATGTGAGATAAAGCTGTCATCTCTGCCTCCAAGGAGCACTTTGGCTGTACTTTTCCAAGACATATCTACTTGTTCTTTTTTAATTCCATGGGATATTTAGTAGTCTTCTCCAGTGCCACAGCTCAAAGGCATACATTCATCTTCTGTCATCCTTATTCACTGTCCCATTTTCAGATACATAGCAAGTGACTGAAAAGACTATGGCCTGATCAGGCACAGCTTAGTCTTCAAATAGAAGTCATTGCTCCTCTGTAATTTGGAGAGGTCCTGACTACAGACTTTCCCAATGTAATATATTTGCTGATCTCCTGACTGCTGATACCAAGGGCATTGATTGTGGATCCAAGTAAGATGAAATCATTGGTAATTTCAATCTTTTCTCCATCTATCATGATATTGCCTATTGGTCCAGTGGTAAGAACTTTTGCTTTTTTGATACTGAGATGTAATCCATATTGAAGGCTGTAGTCTTTGATCCTCTGCAGCAAGCACTTCAAGTTCTCACTGAGCAAGCAAGTTCATGTCATCTGCTTAATGCAGGTTGTTCTTGAGTCTTCCTCCAGTCCTGATCCCACATTCTTCTTCATGGAGTCCAGCTTCTTGATTAATTTGTTCAGCATACAGATTCAATAGATACAGAGAAAGGATACAATTCTGATGCACAACTTTCTTGAGTTTAAATCATGTAGTGTTCCCTTGGTCTGTTTGCCTAATAGCCTCTTGGTCTAAGATGTTTTGCATAAGCACATTTAAGGGTTCAGGAATTCCCATTCTTCTCAAGGTTAGCCATAATTTGTTATGATCCTGTGGTGCTAAGGGTTTATTGTTCAAAATGGCTTTCCTGCTGTTAGGGCCATGGGACAAGGTCATCCTTGGCCTGAATGCGAAACTTACTGGCAAAGCTTTCCTTGTTCCCATCCCTGATGTGTCAGTTGTGGATCTGACCTGCTGTTTGGAGAAAGCTGTCAAATATGATGGCATCAAGAAAGAAGTAAAGCAGGGATGAGAAAGACCTCTAAAAGGCATTCTGGAATACACTGAAGACCAGGTTGTCTCCTGTGACTTTAACAGTGATACCCACTCTTCTACCTATGATGCTTTTGTCAAACTCATTTCCTGGTATGACAATGAATTTGGCTACAGCAAAAGGTTGGTCGACCTCATGGTTCACATGGCCTCCAAAGAATAAGAGCCCCTTGGACCACCAGCTCAGCAACAGAACTAGAAGAGAGAGAGAGAGAGAGAGAGAGAGCCAACTCCCCCACCAAGTGAGAATCTCACATCCTTGACACAGTTTCCATTCAGTACCTCTTAGAAAGGAGAATGGCTTAGAGAGTCTATCTTGTGAACCATTAATTAAGTACACTGTACTTGGGGTGAGGGGGTAGACTTTCTTAGCCATTGACTTTGCCATGTGGATGGGTGAGAACATATTTTGACTTTGCCATTTGGATGGGCAGGAAATAGAGTGTGTTAGCCTATCCACAAGCAGATTGGCTAGTCTCACCACCAAATTGAGCTGATTCAGTGGCAGATTTTGAGAATCTCACCTCTAGCAAAGAAGTAAGAGAATGTGGCACACCATTCAGGACCAGAGATTCTTGTGCCGGCGAGACTTATAGAAGAGAATAACCGTTGCATCAGGGACCCAGAGATCCAGCATGAGACAAAACTGACCTTTAGACTGCTATCCCATGGAACAAGACCTAAGAGCCTTTTGCCCAAGTCTGTTGGAAGACTGGAAGGAAGAGCCATAATTGCTAGGACTAAGAGCTTTTTAACACTAGCCTAAAGCCATGAGGTTGAAGGCTTGAGGTGTCTGTGAGCATATTTCAGAAGTTGTCCTGAATGAGTAATTGTATCTGCTACCAACATTTTCACTTCATAATATGGTTCTGTGTGGCCTCTGAGCTATTGCAATGGATTTGGACCTAGTAGAACAGTAAGACTGGTTTTGCAATTAGTAGAAAGAGGTGTGAGAGCATGGGAGACACATCTGACCCCTTGGGAATTGGTTTTGTATTGTGGATATTGTTGACAAGAGACAGTTCCCCATTTTGGAGTTGGTAAATGTCAGATATGGCTGTCCCCCATGGCCTTTGCTCCTTTTATTCACATAGTCAAATGCCTTTGCATTTGCACAAACAGACATTCTTCTGGTATTTTCTGCTTTCAGCCAAGATCCATCTGACATCAGCAATAATATCTCTGCCTGGTGTCAAGGCCTCTTCTAAACCTAGCTGGAACTTCTGGCAGCTCTTCATGCACTGTCCTAGCTGCTTTGGGATGACCTTCAGCAATATTTTGCTTGCATGTGATATTAGTTACATTATTTGATAATTTCCACATTCTGTTGGGTGATCTCTTCTAGTCAGCCAGCCTGACAGCTGCCCTATAAATTTCCTGGCATAAATGGGTGCATCCAGAGTTGCATCTGGTGGTTGAAACATGTCAACTGGTATTCTGTCAATTCCTGGGGCTTTATTTTTAACCCCAATGCCCTCAGTGCAGCTTGGACTACTTTTTTCGTTACCATTGGTTCTTGATCATATGGTACTCTCTGGAATATTTCAGTGTTGCTCAATTATCTTTGGTACAGTGACTTAGTATATTCATCTTCTTTTTATTATTCTTCTATCATTCAATATTTTGCCCATTGCATCTCTCAGTACTGTAACTCAAGGCTTGAATTTCTTTTCAGTTCTTTCAATTTGAGAAATACTGAGTGCATCCTTCCATTTTTATTCTCCAATTCCAGCTCTCCGCACATTCTACTACAACACTTTGCATTGGCTTCTTGAGCTTCCCATTGAAATCTTCTGTTCAGCTCTTTTATTTAAGCATCTCCTCCCTTTGTTTTGGCTTCTCAATACTCTAGTGCCATTTTCAGTGTCTCTTCTAACATTTATTCTTACATGAAAGACTGCACAGAAATCAGACTGATCACATCTGTGGAAGGGATTGTTGAGAAGCTCAATATCAGTGGTCAAAACCAGGCCAGGTACTGACTGAGGAACAGGCCATCAATTACTTATGTGCAAGTTCAAAGTGCAGCTGAAGAAAATGAAAACAAGTATGTTGTTGTTGTTGTTAAGTGCTGTCGAGTCGCAGGCGACTCATAGTGACCCTATGAATGAGAGTCCTCGATACTTGGGTGTCTCTCATCCTCTCTCCAGGTTCATAGGGTTTCCGGAGGCAAGCTATTATGGAAGTGGATGCCACTCCTCCTTCCAAGCTGAAAACAAGTATACAAGAACCAAAATATGATCTTAAATCTATCTGAATAGACTTAAGAATATGTTTGAAGCACTAAACACCAATGATTGAAGACCAAATGAGTTGTGGGATGACATTAAGAGCATCATCCATGAAGAGAGCAAAAGGTCACTTAAAAACAGAGAAGAAAGGAAAAAGCAAAAAGAATGTCAGAAGCAGCTCTGAAAATTGTGAGATCATGTGAGTTAATCCTGACTAATTGAACTCCTAATTCATTAACTCCTGACTAATTAAACTCCCTATATTGTGTTTGTCATGGTGTACTTAATGTCTCATTCTGGTTTGTCTACTGTACTATGTTCTCCCTGACAGCAGAAAGAATAAATACAACAGAATGATTAAATAAGTAGTAGCAGCTGTCATGTAAAGACATGACTAAGGTGCTCTCATTCTCATTGTGTCATAGCTGACCATTGTATTTCCAAGGCTGCAATTTACCTGGGAAGAGATTTCCCATCTTTCTTCCTCTGAACCCTTGGTGGATTTGAACCACCAAAGAGATGTGACCTTTAGAACAAAGGAGAAGGCTGCTCACACGATCCCAAACAAACCCACCAGCTCACTGATAAACACACAACCATGTGAAGAAAAAAAGTTGAAACAAACAAAAACTCTACAATTTGAAACAACTAGAATGGAAACAATGTGAATGCTCACACACTGTACAAAAAGATAACCAATTTTCAGGGAACCATTTGTGTAGAAACTGTTGAATGGGAACCTAAACTGCTGTGTAAACCTTCACCAAAACCACAATAAAATATTCTTTAAAACAACAAAAAAACACATTATAATTCATTTTCCTGAAAGCATCCAGGGTGATTTTTTAAAAAAATTACATAAGAGCAAGCCATGCCCCACGTGGAAGCCTCCAGTGGTTTCCACTGTACTTTGAATAAAGCCCAAGCAAGCTACTATGGTCTCCTTAGCTCAACCCCTGCCTTCCGCAACTGACCTCATCGCTGATCCCTCTTCCTCACTAGACTCAAGCCATACTCAAACTGTACTGACTCTCTGTTTTGTTCTGTTTTATTTAAAGCATCACTTTCCATATTTTTCACAACATCTCATTTAACACTTCCAAGAACCCTACTGGGGTAGGGGCACCCACCCCCAACTTACTGTCATCTGACTTGTAGCAACCCTCTGGGATTATATATCTTAAAGGAAGGTGATGGCCCATCTTTATCCTGTGGAACCCCTGGTAGAATCAAACTGTAGCACAACACTCTGTGCTTTATACCACCAGAGCTTCCAGATGAAGAAGGTGGTGTTATCACCTCCATCTCACACACAGAAACTAAAGCACAGACAGGCTAAGCAACTTGTCCAGGGTCACATCATTAATAGCTGGCAGATTTGGGGTTAAATCCTTTGCTCTGAGTCACTTAATGATCCATTTCTGACTGCTGGAACACACTATTTTCAGTCTAACCCAAGGTCTTTGGGGTTGCAGTTTCTTTCATTTATAATAACTGACAAAAGCGCAAATGCCAAAATGTAAAGATAACTCACATTCTCATTTTCCAGTGTCAGGTTTTTACAAAGCACTGCCTCTAAAACCTTCTTCGGTCCACAGCTGTTGTTACTTATCATCAATTCAGACTAACTTCTAGTTGACCCTCCAGCAGGTTTTCAGAGGCAGTAAATCACACTGGACTGCCCACCTTTTTCCTGTGGAGCAGCTGGTGGATTTGAACTGTGTTCCTTTGTGTTAGCAGTGCCACTCCTTTTAAACTAAGCCACTAAAGCTCCTCTCTGTCCACTAGCTATCCCAAACTGGGTCCTCACAAGTTAAGATTCTGTCTTTCTAAATTACTGCCAAATAGGTAGACACCTGGCTCTGCAGGCCCTCACTGCCCCAGTGGGTTCAATATCATGCTAAAATGACTCACAAGAGTCATGGGAAAGTGTATACTCACTGTACGGTCTTTCAAATATGACCACAAAAGGATATGCAGCAGGAAGAGATATGAAGGGGAAGTCAGCGAGGAAGTTTCAGCAGGAACTTCACATCCCATGGAATGTGCCAGCCTTCCCAGAAGCTCAAAAGAAGTTCCAAAGTTGGGGCCCTTTATATATGTTATTGAGACCTCAATGTATACACACCAGGTATGGTTCTGGACTCCCTACCCCATTTGGTTGCCTCCTTGTTCTAGAAAAATAGACACTTTGGATTGCTGGAGAATTCCAAAGTCTATTTTCTTTTTTTTCTGTTAAGGTATGCACTTTTATTCAGCTGGTCTCAGGTAAAAGCCCTGGCTGCCTCCACATCTTAGCCACCCCAGGGAGACCACAAGCCTTCCTATTACTAGAGTTGGGGAAAGGGACAGTGGCCTCCCAAAAAGCAGAGCCTCCAATGACTGACTATCGAAAACAAAAAAGTAAGAGAACAAGTATTAAGGTGGAAGACTTTAAAATTTTTTTACATTTTTATTAAATATAATTTACACAAAAACAGTGCTACTCTATCACTCCCTGTCTGTGTGTGGACCTGGGGTAGAGGGACGAGGCCAGTCTCCCTAGGAGGAAGGGAGAGGTTTTTGGAAAGGCAGGAGCTTCATGTCACATTGCTATGTCACGATTATTTGGAATAACTATTTTAAAAAAGAAAGAACAATGTACAATCAAAGTCCTGAGCCACTTTGGAGAAGGGGGGAAGTAGTAGAGAATTCTCTTCTTGTTTTACACCAACTGCTGTCACCCTCACTATTGCAGTTTTTAAATCCTGAGTCAAGGGGGGGGGGAATAAAAAAGTAACAAAGTCATGTCGAAATCAACAATCTTATCTCAGAGGTTTTCTTCCTGCACAAGTTAGGTTGGATTGGTCTTTACTTTTTTTAATCAAGAAAGGGTAGATCACAACTGAACAGTCTGCCTAGAAGCATTTGCGGTGGGAGACAGCAGGGCCAGATTCGTATTCTTGATTGCTGATCCATATCTGAGGCAAGGTGGACAGGGAGACCAGGATCGAGCTGCCGATCCACACAGATTATTTGCATTCAGGGGGAACAATGATCTTGATCTCCACTGTGCTGGGGGCCAGCGCTGTAATCTCCTTCTGCATTCTGTCAGCGATGCCTGGGTACATGGTGGTCCCTACAGACAGTGTTGGCATAGAGGTCGTTGTGGATGTCAACATCACACTTCATGGTGGAGTTGAAGACAGTTTTGTGAATGCCACAAGACTCCATGTCCAAGAAAGAGGGCTGGAAAGAATGCCACAGGGTAGTGGAAACACTCACTGCTGATGGTGATGACCTGTCCATCAGGCAGCTTATAGCTCTTCTCAAAGGAGGATGAGGAGGCCACGGCCATGGTCATCTCCTGCTCAAAGTCTAGGGCAACATAAGAGTTTCTCCTTGATGTCACACACAAATTCCCGCTCAGCCATGGTGGTGAAGCTGTAGCCTCTCTTGGTGAAGATTTTCAAGAGGTAGTCCGTCAGGTCCTGCAGCCAGGTCCAGATGCAGGATGGCATGGGGAAAGACACAGTGTGGGTGACCCTGTCACTGGAATCAATCATGATGCTCATGGTGAAGGTCTCAAACATGATCTGGGTCATTTCTATCAGTTAGCCTTGGGGTTCAGGGGGGCCTCCTCCATAAGCAGCACAGGGTGCTGCTCAGGGACCACATGCAGCTCATTGTAGAAGGTGTGGTGGCAGATCTTTCCCATGTCGGCCCAGTTGGTGACAATGCCATGCTCAGTGGGTACTTGAGGGTCAGGATGCCCCTCTTGCTCTTCTGGGCTTCATCATCCACATAGGAGTCCTTCTGGCCCATGCCCACCATCATGTCCTGGTGCCGAGGGTGCTCCATGATGGGAAGGAAGACAGCCTGGGGGTGCTGTCATCCACAAAGCCGACCTTGAACATGCTGGAGCCCTTGTAGACCATGAGAGCAGCAATGTCCTCATCCTTGGTGAGTTTGGACCAGTGGGTGTGAATTGGCGGTGGTGACCGGGCAGAGCAGCTTGTGCTCCCTGGTAGAAGAGGTCTCGGCTCCAACAGCTGTTTTCAGGAACTTGAGACAAAAGACCAAATGAGGGCTCTTTGTCCTACAGACTTCCTCTGCTAGGAATGCTCTTCCCAAGTACTTCATCAGATTGTCTCTATCAACACTCAGCTCAAACACCAACTCTGTAGCAAGATCTTCTCTTCCTACTGGATCTAAACTAAACCCCACTCTGCCACATGATATTACTTTCATTCTTTTCATTTGCTTGTTGTTATTGTTGCTGTTGAGTCACAACTGACCCTCTAACAGGTCTTCAGAGGCAGTAAATCACATACGAAATTACCCATCTTTCTCCTGCAGAACAGCAGAGGGATTCAAATTGCTTGGCTTTGAGTTGGCAGGGTAACTCCTTACCTAGGTGGTGGCAAGGTTGTCCTTCCAAATATCACAGATTAATGTGTTTTATGACAATCCTCGTCCAGCCTCTCAGATTATTTGATTTGCATGTTGTGTTTTAATTTTTAAAAAATTGTATTTATTCATTGTTGCACATTTCTCCCCCCATTCTTTTTGCCTCCCCCAGATTGTTGTCACACAAACAATTCATAATCACATATTCCTTTTGAACAGTTCTTCCCCCAAATGATCTAATGCAGTGTTCATTATCTATCCACTCTTTTCCTGTTCCCTGCCCAACACCCACATCTGTCCTATTTTATAACAGTGGTGTTATGCAGTATTTATCCTTTTGTGACTGAGATATTTCACTCAGCATAATGTGCTAAAGGCTCTCCTAAATTGTACAACGCTTTACTATTTCATTTTTTTCAATGCTGCGTAGTATTCCATTGTGTGTATGTACCATAGTTTTTCTAGCCATTCATTTATTGATGGGCAGTTGGGTTGCTTCCATCTCTTTGCTACATGAATGTGCATACATCTGTTTGAGTTGTGGCTCTAGTTTTGATTGTTGTTGTTGTTTTGTTTTTTTATATTCTCAAGTGGAACTGCTGGGTCAAGTGGCATTTCTTTTTTCAATTTATTATTAATTTCAATGAAAATTTAGAGACTTTGTATTTCCATTCATTCATTGTTGCTCTTTTCTTCCCTCTCAACCCTCCCCCACCCGTACACTACCCTCTTGGAAAAGTAAAAGAAAAATTCCTCCATTGTTTTGCAATCACTCCCCCTAGGTCCACTCCACTATGCAGCCTTCACTCTGGACTCCTGTCATGACAAAAACACCTAATCACATATCCCTTTTAAACAGTTTTCTCCTTCATCTGTTTCAATGCAGTGTATACATTATTGAACCCATCTTTCTCAGTCTCCCTCCAACCCCAATGTCAGTCCTGTTTTACAACAGTGGCGCCATGCAGTATTTGTCCTTTTGTGACTGAGACTCTTCACTCAGCATAATGTCCTTCAGGGTCATGCATTTTAAATAATAGTGCATGAGTTCCTTGTTTTTCAGTGCAGTGTAGTATTTCATTGTGTCGTTTGTTAATGGGCACGTAGGTTGTTTCCAACCCCTTGTTACTGTGAACAAAGCTACAATAAACATGGGTGTGCATGTATCTGCTTGGGTGTCAGTTATGGTCTCTTTGGGGTATATTCCCAGTAGTGAAATTGCTGGATCAAATGGTATCTATAATTGCAACTTTTTGAGAAAGCACCATACCGCCTTCCACAGTGGTTACACAATCAAGTGGCATTTTTATTTCCAACTTTTGAGAAAACTCCAGATCATCTTCCATTGTGGTTGGCACTATTTTACATTCCCACCAGCAATGAGTAAGAGTTCCAATCTCTCCATAACCTCGCCAGCATTTGTTGTTTGCTGCCCTGTTGACTTTGCTATTGTTGGTGGGTTAAAATTGGGTTGTTGTTTTTAAGTGCAGCTCCAGCACTTTTTAAAAAAAAAACAAACTTTTATTTTATACTAGTTTACTCACAAAGTTCATATATCTTGTTTTTCACACCAGATTTTTCCAATTTCCTTTACCCATCCTCCCTCTACCCCTCAAATTGTGCGACCCTATGTTTACACCCATCCTCACCCCCCTGCTTCTACCCTCCCCCCTCGGATCCTCATACCCATTGTACTAGTTATCTTTCTATTTCTACAATAATGGTCTTATGCAGTATATGTCCTTATGGGACTGAATGAGTTCACGCTCATAGCTGTTTTGATTAGCCTGCTGTTACTGTGTACTGTCAAATTAGAATCAAACCATAGCTGACCCTCCAGCAGATTTTCAGACACAGTTAATCTCACAGGAGGAAACTGCCCATCTTTTCCCCTGCAGAGCAATTGGTGGATTCAAACTGCATGCCTTCAGGATTGCAGCATAGCTTCTTGCCCCTAGGTCACCAGAGCTCACTTAGTCCATTCTTAACTTCTATTTGTTGTTATGTGCTGTTGAGCTGACTACAACTCATAGCGACCATACACATAATAGCTCTGAACTCTGCCCTTTTCTGAGCTAATCTCACTGTCTCTGACATACCTACCCCATTACCTCAGTCACTGAATCAGTCCATCTCATCAAGGGTCTTCCTCTTCTGTGCTGTCCCTCCACTCTTCCAAGCATGATGTCCTTCTCCAAGGACTGGTCCCTCCTAGCAACATGCCCAAAGTATGTCAAACAAAGCAAAATATGCCAGGACAGACCTGTTTGTTCTCTTTGCTCTTTCTAGCACTACAACACAAAAGCATCAACCCTTCTTCTGTCATCCTTAGTCACTGTCCAACAATGCATAGCAAGTAACTGAGAAGACCACCACCTGGATGAGGCGCATCTTAGCCTTTAGACTAACATTCTTGCACTCTGGAGAGGTGTCTGACAGCAGATATTCTCAATGAAATTTCATCTTTTGATTTCCTGACTGCTGGTGCCAAGAATACTGACTATGGAACCAAGCAAGCTGAAATTGTTAACAACCTCAATCTTTTCACTAGTCTTCTATTGTTTTCATTTCTTTCTTCATTTACTCCTTTAACTAAAAGGAGCCAGGGCAGCATAGTACTGTCGTGTTATCCTGCTAACTGAAAGGTTGCATGCTTCTTGGAAGAAACATGAGCAGTCTCCTCCTGTAAAAATCCATAGCTTCAGAAGTCCAACGAAGGTTTACTATGAACCTGAATTAATTTGAGGCCAGTGGAGTTTGGTTTCCCTCAACTAGAAGGAAAGTGTCGAGAGAGCAAGGCTTTGATCAGCCTCATTTACTGCTATCTACGCATACCTAGACCAAAGTCTGACACACAGTCACTGCTGCTAGTTCCTACTGATTCAGTTCTAACTCATTGCAAGCTCATATCTGTAGAACAGAACTGCATCATAGGGGAGCTCCAGTAGCCTAGTGGCAAGAAACTCCACTGCAATCCCAAAGGCATGAGGTTCGAATCCACCAGATGCTCCGCTGGAGAAGGAGGGGCAATCTCCTCCTGTACCAGTCAGATCCAATTTGATGGCATACAGCAAGAAAAGGGGAAGAAAAAAAGAATCACAAAAAAACCTGCCCCAGAACAGCATCATAGGGTTTTTAAGGCTGTGACTTTTCAGAAGCAGATTTTATGATAAGTCTGGATAGGTTTGAACCATTAATCTCTGTTTGTAATCGAGTGCTTAACCATTTGTGCCACCCAAGAATTCCTATTGGCACCTGGTAAAACCTCAAAAATGTTTATTGAATGGTGAGTGCCTTGACTTTATAATAACAATAATCTTAGTAGTTGTTGTTAGGGGTTGTCAAGTGGATTCAAACTCAATGAGATCCAACATGACAGAGTAGAACTGCCCATAGGATTTGCTAGGCTTTATGGGAGCAGGTCACCAGGTCTTTCTGCTGGGAACTGCTGAGTGGGTCTGAACGTCCAACCTTCTGGTAATCAGTCAAGTGTTTAACTATTGCACCACCAGAGCTCCTCTCATTACCATGAAGTCAGTACCAACTCACAGCTGATGCTTTCCAAGACTGTAATCTGCAACAAAGGAGACTGCCTATCTTTCTGCTGTGGAGCTACTGGTGGATTCAAACTGCCAGAAAGACTTGGCTTTTGTTTTGTTGTTATTGTTGTTGTTGATTGCCTTCAAGTCGAGCATGACTCCTAGTGACCCTATGAACAAAAGGCCTGAAGCCCCTCAACAACTATCCACATTTATCAGGGCAAATACCTACAGAGGAGGCTACCAGAGATCCCTTATAGCAACACTATTTAGCATTTGCTAAGGGATATTTTAGGTAGCTATCCTAAGATAATAATTTTATATATCTCATTGCATCTCAGCTGACACAATGGCCACTCAACAGATAAAGAATCTGAGCTAGGCAAAAATTAAACTTGCCACACACAATCACACAGCTAACAAAGCAGAAGAGTTCAAGTCACACCCAATTCTCTTTGACGCTCCCGTCCATGCTCTTTCCACTCAGTTGTGCTGCCTTCTTTGTAGTCTGTAAAAAGGGCATGGGGAACGTTGGGAAGTCCTGGTCTGACCTCTCCTAACTCCACAAATAGGAACTGTCTTCCCATCAACAAAATCCACAGCATACAACTGATTCCTAAAAAACAAAAAAAGACCCCAAAATCAATCCTATAAGGATGGACATACACCAACCACCCACTCCCTGCCACACACACTTCTACTAATCACTGGATCCGATATTTGCTGCAAACTACCACGCAGACTTTACAAAACTCTTATTACTCAGTTGTGGGGTTTATTAGGGAAACAGGTTGGGGATGGGGAAAGCAAATTATATCACACAGTTAAAGTCCACGTTCAGTCCACCAACATAAATGCAAGAAGTCTCTGGTTTCCTTAATTATCCAGTAAGCTTTGTCTCATAGTAGCCTTAAGTCAGCTCTTCCTTGACGCGTTCAGCAAGCAAAATCTTTAACTGTGGCCGCATCTCAAGGGCTCCCTCAGGCTACACCTCCCCAGTCTCCCTACAGTCTGGTTAGTTCTCTATGTCATGCTGGCCTCTCAACTGTCCATGATGTTCAAGACACTGAACTGTGCCTCTGCAGTCCAGGCAGCTAGAGACCAAGCCCTCAGGGGAGGGTAAAACAATGGATAGAAAAGCCATTCGCAAAATTCCTACCACCACAGGTCTCTTTCAAAGATCAGCGTAGCAAACTCTTCACAGACTTTTATGGCCTTGTTCTCTTTCCTGAACTCAGAACTCATGCTCCCTGGTGTCTCCAGAATGCCCCTCTTCACCTTCTGCCTCCTCACAGTCAGTATACACATAACCCAATACCTCATCGCTCCCACAAAACCCAGGCTCCTTTAAGAAGACTTATTCTTGGGCCAACTTTAAAAATATGGCATTCAATATCTGTCAATATCCCATCTCATCCCGTCAACCTTGCAACAACTCATTCTCACTCTAGACATTGGCCTTTTTCCAAATTGCCAAGGTCCAAACTCCAAAGCTTTCTACATGCTGTCCCTCATGTGTAGGAGAGTCTCCAATCTTCCTCATCCCTTGGGTGAGGCTACGTAACATTCAAAACAAATGTCATTTACTCAAGAGTTCTTTCCAAGATCCCTTGTCTTGTTCTCCTTGGAGAAACTTACAACTACAAGTAGATGTCTGGATGTGTTTCTACCAAGCTGTTTCACTATGCTTTCATCTAATTAAAACCCTTTATAAAATATGCAATTCAAGATCTTCTAAATGGTTGCATTTTGTAAGTTTTTCAGGTATGAGATGGAGTTAGGTGACATGTAAAAGCCTCTTGGGTAAAGGCCAGATGAGGGAAGAAAGAGTGGGAGGATATATATTTCAAAGTAATGCCCAGCTACTCTGTTTACTAGCAGTATAGTCTTGGGCAGTCATTATTTTCCTACCCACCCCACCCCACCGTTTGTAAAAGAGGAAGAAAGATGCTTACCTTGAAGTGTTGTTGGGTGGTTTGGAAATATTCACAATGTTCTGAGAATAATAGTGCCACCTTTCACAGACACAAAGATGACATGTAGCTAACTGTTCAGGCTCCTAAGGGAAAGAAATAGCCCCTAGTGGCCCAAAAATTACATTTCAAATACCTTTAAATACCATAGCCTACTCTGGTCAAATGCTTTCTAGAAACCCTGATGGACAGAGTAGCTAGCAGTCAGCTTCCAAAAAAAGCAAGCACATTTCAGACGAAGAGAGGACAGTGGCAGTCTGGCCAGCAGATCAAACACCTGGCTGTCGTTTCAGCATTCCCCAGGCCGTACCACAAGTAATACATGCCTTTGCCATGGGAAATACCTGCTCTGGGTATCTGGAGCCTTATATCGCTTTGTCCTTTGTAATAGTGCCACCTAGCGAGCATGTAGATACACTGCGGCTTACTTCCGACTACCCAGGCCATTGCTACAATATTGGTCACTTAGGCTGAGGGGAATGAGTTCCACCTCAATTTATTTTCATATACTGCCAAGTTAATGGTTTAAGACTAGAGATGCACTCCTTTCATGATTCAACACAAGAAGGTCCTGCTGCTTCTCTTCTTCCTAAATAGGTCCAAACCCATGTGGTTTGAAAGGCCAGGAATATAACAGTTCATTTTCTAAGTGTGATAAGGATTCTTAGGAGGCAGCATCTTTATGAGTGTCACTGTACAGATGAGAACAATAAAGCTTAGAGGGCAAATGGCTAGACCAAGCAAAACAGCAGCACGGCCCGACAAGACCCTAAGCCTCTTGTATTTACATAATAGGGTTTTTGGGTGTTTTTTTTCGCGACTATATCTTATTCAGTGTGAAGACATTGCCAGATCCATTCTCAGGATGCTCATAAGCTCGGGGACACCTGGCCCTTGTGCCGCGCGGACTAGTGGGAATGCAGGATTAACACAGTATGGCAAGTCTTCCCTGTTTTTTGTTTGCCTCCTGAGTTCTCGGTCATCCTCAGCGCTGACTGAGAGCGGGGAACTCGGGTCCTACACTAGAGAGGGAACTCGGGCCTCAGAGCAGGAACAGAGGTGCCGCGCAGTCAGCCCCCCGGAGCACGCGGCGCCGGGTCACGTGAGAGGGGAGAGCACGAAAAGGACCCTAGCGCGCATGTACGCCCGACGTAACTACGTACTGAGGCATTGAAAGAGAGGCGCCCGAAGACCCAGTCACATGTAGAGGGTGGAAGCCGAGAGCTAGAGGGGCGGGAAAGGCAGTGATCACGTGAAAACGGCCAGCCCAGGGAAATCACGTGAAGGGGGTCGAAGGCGGGGCCACCGAGGAGGAGGAGGAGGAGGTGGACGAGGAGGAGGGGCGCGCGGCTTCCGGCGGCTGGGGGGGGCCAGCGAGCGGAGGGGGGGGCCCTGTCCCGGAGGTGGCGGCGGCGCCATCTTGGCGAAGGGGGGATCAGGAAGTGCGG
>NW_006399926.1:3846867-3875755 GCF_000299155.1 Elephantulus edwardii
CTCGAGTCCATCTTCCACCGCGGCCACGAGCGCTTCCGCATTGCCAGCGCTTGCCTGGACGAGCTGAGCTGCGAGTTCCTGCTGGCTGGGGCCGGAGGGGCCGGGGCGGGGGCCGCGCCCGGACCGCATCTCCCTCCCCGGGGGTCGGTGCCTGGGGATCCCGTCCGCATACACTGCAACATCACGGTGAGGACCCCCTTTGCGTGCGCTCCTCTGGGGACCCCGTGTCAACGATCACCCCATACAGCTTTTTGCTCTCTTAGAACCTGGGAGGCCAAAGCCCCCCAGGGTTGGGCTCCTTCCCACAGGTTACACTTGTTTCTGCTTCTTGAGGTTCTGCTGTGCACCCGTAATTTCCACCATTGACCTCTGATAGCAAGGCACCCCGACATATGGCACCCTGACTACCCCTTTCCATTAACCCACTCACGTCCCAGGGTTCCTGATTTGGACTGCACTCCACCACTTTACCTTGTCACCTAAGAATGCCCATCCACTCCCCCACTCACGACTCAGGGTTCCAGGCCTCTGCATTGATCCAGCTAGAAAGACCTGGCCTAGACCTCTGCATATTTCAATGATGTCCCCTTTTCAGTAGTTCTTTTGACTTAGGTAGGATATTGCCACCTGTGGGATCCCTGTCCAGGCATCCCTCACGCAACCCTTCCTCGGCCTCTGACTTGGTATTACCAAGTGGTAATTGGCAATCAGCAGTCCATTGACTTTTTTTTCTCGCTAGATTAATTACCCTCCCTTCTTGGTGTAACCTCTAACTCTCCTCTTCTTGCCCCAACTGGTAGCAAATCTGCCACTCCCCTCCCTGTTCCCTGTGGATGTCTCCAATTGCACTGGGTTGTTGCCTTTCCTGGTAATGATGGTGGTGTGCAAGGGCCATCTATTGTGAGCAGTTTCGGTTCTGTTTTTTCCCGGTGAGCATCCCCAGAGGCATACTAGACTAGATCCCTTAGATTTTTCCCACCTGGTCTACCTTCAGGCATGCCTTGAAGAGGATTGGACTCTGCAGATGTCTGGTACTGCATGGGATAGCATTTAGAGTAGCCGATACTACTTTCTGTGATGTCCTCCTTGCCAGGAGCAGTCAAGGGGACAGCATTTGAGCTAAATAGGCTGACTGCTAATGGGAGTAGTATAGGGACATAAAGACTTATGAATTCTTTGGTACTTGGGGCCCTGACTACACACTACGTGGTTCTTATTTTCTACCCCTTTGCTCAGTCAAACCTAGACATGCCAAGTCAAGGTTTGGTGAGGCAAGCTTTAACTTGGGTCAGATTGTGGCCCTCCAAAACTCATGTCTTAGACCTTTCCTCCTCCTTTTAAACTACAACATTAGAGTGGGAGTATAGGGATGAGGTCTGTGTCCTCGAATACTGGACATCTTTGATTACTTTTTCCTACAGCATTGAGGATTAGAGCCATGGTAGTGCTAAGATCTCCAGTTGAAGCGGTTGGTTTCTTTGGCATTTGTGGAAACCTTAAGAGCCCATTTAGTTCCTGAATTAAGCTTCCAATTCTGGAAGGGCAGGATTGTCCCCATCTAGCTGCCCTTTCATGGCTTCAGTGCCCCTAGTGGGAAGTCAAGACTCCCTCCATCCCACTATGTGAGACTTGGCCTGAACTGGCCCCTCTAGTTTGGATAATGGGAATCTGGTCAGGCTGCATTTGGCACTGGGGCTCAGGAATGCTGGGAATGTCAACAGCGTAGGCTTCTTTCTCCTAGCCTGCCATGTGGAGTCCTGCAGCCCACGCTTGGACTGAGAGGGTGGCAGGTTCCCAAGTGGGGGGGAGACTAGTCTTTGAGGAACTCTGCTGAGAGTGGAGTGGGGGAGAGTCCTTTTGATACCCTTTTACTTTTATTTTATCGCTCCTCTATTCCATTAAAGTTCACTTCAATCTTTGTGTGCTTTCCTCCTACATCAATGTGTGATTGTGATGAGGTGATCCCTTCCTCAACTGGTTGTGGAGTTTGAAAAGCAGAAGAGTTGGAAGACTTTCTTGGGTGTGGTGAGAACCACAAGTCTGATGTAGACAGTAGGGTGTCTGGGAGGCCTACTTCGCTATCAGCAGGGTTTGGCTCTGCTATTTTCTCTTGTTTTAACTTTCTAAGAAAGAAAAGGCTCGAGGTTTCTTTTTGGAAAGGATTCTCCCAGGGACTTTTTCTCCTGTCTCAGACTTGTTGGGAAATCACTTGTTTAGATGTTGACCTACTGAGCTGGGTGGGTTCAGTATGTGTCTCTGTCTCTCTCTGTGTGTATGTGTGCTTAAGGAGGACTGGCTGGTTTGGCTTTTTTTTAGAGTCTCCCATTTTGACTGCTCTCCTTGCTCATCTCCCTCCAGGAGTCATACCCTGCTGTGCCCCCTATCTGGTCGGTGGAGTCTGATGATCCTAACTTGGCCGCTGTCTTGGAGAGACTGGTGGACATAAAGAAAGGAAATACTCTGGTGAGGGGCCCAGGGTGTCTTGAGGTGGAGGCTGGGGTTTTATTCTTGTGAGGCCCATGGTATAAGTCCTCTGAAAGGGAGATGTATCTGAAAAGTAGAAGGAATAATAAGCTGGACATTTTGGAGCAATTTCATTACAGGGGCCTGAAGGTAAAGGGCAATCCCTGTACCCACCCCAGAATCGTTCTTCAGTGGGCTTGTTCGCATAGCCACATAGACCTTAAAGTTTAGAGAAGTAGGTACTAGTTTGGGGCTTGAGTTCTTAGCTCACCTATGCACCTGTTTAGATTGAGGAGGAGATAGAATATTTTATGTCACTCTGATCCCCCGCCCTCAGCTATTGCAGCATCTGAAGAGGATCATCTCCGACCTGTGTAAACTCTATAACCTCCCTCAGCATCCAGATGTGGAAATGTTGGATCAGCCCTTGCCAGCAGAGCAAGTGAGTATCTGTAGAGGTTTGGGCCCCAGGGTACAGAGTTGTTGCATTGACAAGTCTCAGTGTAAAAGCTCATTAACTGAAAAAGTCAACAGTAGTGTCTCCACGCCCACCAACTACAAACCCAAGAATACCCTGGTGCTCAGTCTTCTCCAGATGGAAATTTGGTAAAATGGGGTGCTCATAGCTTCATCTGTCCTTAAAAAATTCACTTTCGGGGAGCTCTGGTGGCCTAGTGGCAAGACGCTGCACTGCAATCCCAGAGGTACACAGTTCGAATCCACCAGATGCCTTGCTGGAGAAGGAGGAGCAATATCCTCCTGTACCAGTCAGATCCAATTTGATGGTACGCGCATACAAAATAATAAAAAATTTAAAAAAAAAATTCACTTTCTTGGGGAATATCCCTCAAATTGAGAGAGAGGGGAAACTTTTACTATTAGCCACATTTGTTGTTAATTTAGAAACGAGCACCATTTGAAGGTAGAGAAAAATAAAGGAGTGGTTTTGGAAAAATTGAAAAGGGATTTCTGAGGCAGATGACAGAAACCACCATTTTCCTTTGCTTGAATTTTTTTGGCATCTGCTAGGAGGAGAAGTAGGTAGCAGAGTGACTCCTTGGATCCTGGTTTCCACTCTCCTCTGGCTTAGGGGGAGGCTCAGTGTCCAGACCTACAGGCTGGAAGTAGAAGAAGGGCTTTGTTCTGGGATGCCGCTGGGGCTCTGAATTCTTTGTTTGCCCTCCCACTGCAGTGCACACAGGAAGATGTGTCCTCAGAAGATGAAGATGAGGAGATGCCTGAGGTAGGCTTACCCCTAAAATGGCAGAAGCACCAGCTTTAGTAGGAAGTTTTCCGTCAACTGCATGGACCACCCATTAGATACAGAACTCCAGAATAGAACTGGAGAAGGAAAACTGCCAAAGGAATAACAGAATAAAGACAATTTATTGATCTGGAGGAATAACCAGTGTAGTAGAGGAATTAGGGCACCCCATCCAACCACTGAAGACAGCATGAAGTATTAGCAAGTACGAATCTATTCAAACCAATTATTTGATGGGTTGGACAGACTTGGGCTTGCATCTTGGATCTTTTTAAGCCACAGTTTTCTCACCTATAAAATGGAAATATAGTATTTTCTTCAGGTGGTCATGTATATTAAATGAGATATATAAAATGCTTTTTATAATGTGTGATAAGTACTAACTATTCTTTTGATAATAAATTCTTTTGGAAAATAATTTTAGCAAAATGGAGAGAAATTGAGTTTTCGAGTTAGATAGAACTTGCTTCATGTCAGCTCTGTTAAGAGTTGTATGACTTTGGGCATGATCATTAATCTCACTAGAGGTTAATCTTAGCTTCCTCATTTGGTAAAATGTGGTTAATGATAGAATAGTAGTAGTAGTAAAAATAATAACAATGGTAGTTGTAAGATTTAAATTGCAATGCAATCCTGAAGGCATGCGGCTTGAATCCACCAGCTGCTCCGTGGGAGAAGGATGGGCAATCTCCTCCCATGCGAATAACTGCCTCTGAAACCCCACCGGAGGGTCAGCTGTGGGTCAGTTCTGACGTGATGGTACTCAATATTAGTTGAGTTTTGTTGTTTGAACAGCGTGCTCCTGACATAATAAACAAATTCATTAATTCAGTAACATTTGCAACTAATGTAATAATTAAGAGATTAGCATTATTTCCTGCCTGAGCAAGGGGATCACTTTCTTTGCTTTGGATTAATGGGCCAGGATCTGTAATTTCTATAATTTTTTTAAGAGTCTTTGAGCCCACACAGAGCTGGTGATATATGAAACTTATTTTTCTGAGACAGTGGACGACTTGCTATTGTCCCATCCCACATCTCACTGAGATGGTTGAACCCTGACATGCGCTGCTTTCCCTGCCTCCTTGCTGCATGAGTAGTGCTTGATCTCATTTACAGCATGGGCAGTGAGGTGCTTTGTTCTTGACCTCTGCTACCTCCCTTCCTAGTTCTCATGTCCATCTTGACAATATGAGTCTCTGCATACATCATTCAGACCCTGCACTTGGAGGCAGAGGGAGAGATTTTTTTTACTAGATTTCTCCTTCAGACCTCAGAACTCCTGAAATAGGAGCTTTGAGTTACAATGTCAAATCAAAGTCATTGTGCTAGGAATTTGGAAAGCAGTTCTGCTGCCATGGAAGAGTTTTAGGTATGATTGAAGCAGGTCAGTCTAGAAAACAAAAGGACTAAGTCCCAATGTTCCTCTCATTGGTTCTTATTACAGTTTTTGAGACCTAAGAGAAGTCTGCCTCATTCTTTTAAATTGTAGGGGGAGACTGGGAATTATTCCACAAATGAAAAGGTTCTGTGCTCACAGGCTAACAGTGCTGCCTCCTTAACCTGTGACTCTGGGTCAAAGAGGACTGAAGGGCAACAGCCCCCTCCACAACCAGTGTTGGGTTATCTCATCTACTCTGCTTCCATCCCACACCTCTCCCAGGACACAGAAGACCTAGATCACTATGAAATGAAAGAGGAAGAACCAGCTGAGGGCAAGAAGTCTGAAGATGATGGCATTGGCAAGGAAAATTTGGCCATATTAGAGAAAATTAAAAAGAACCAGAGGCAAGATTACTTAAATGTACGTGCCTTGTAGGGAGAGCCTGGGCAAAGTGGTGGATAGGTACCAGTTGGGAGGTGGTGGGCCATTGCTTGTCAGTTTGCAAAGCACATATGGATTACCGATGTGTTTATTCCTTCCTGAATCCCAGGCAAACTGGCAGACTTCCCCTTCAGTCTAGTAGTATATGTGTCCTTGACCGTGTGACCATGGAATGTTCCTGTTGTCCCTTTCTTGTAGGGTGCAGTGTCTGGCTCGGTGCAGGCCACTGACCGACTGATGAAGGAGCTCAGGGATATATACCGTTCACAGAGTTACAAAGGTGGTGAGTTCACATTGAAGGTTTTCTATTTTCTATAGGAATTCCTTGTGAAGGAGGTTGTAATGGTTGGGAAGGGACCTCTGGGGATTATGTGACAGAGATACTTAAGAAGTTTTTAGGTTAAGAATGGGACTTCTCAAAAAGCACCATTACCAGAATAAAGAAGTATCAAGCTGTAAAAAAAAAAAAAAAAAAAAAAGAATGGGACTTCTCGGAGCTCTGGTGGCCTAGTGGCAAGAAGCTGCACTGCAATCCCAGAGGTACGCAGTTTGAATCCACCAAATCCTCTGATGGAGAAGGGGGAGCAATCTCCTACTGTACCAATCAAATCCAATTTGGTGGTACACACACACAAAAATAATTTTTAAAAAATTTAAAAAGATTGGGACTTCTCAGGACATTAGCTGGCCCATCTGGGGTGAACTCGTAGTCGTTGGTCTTTTTCTCTCCGCTTGGGAAAGAGATCTGTGTTGGAGATTCTCCATCACCTGTCTTCTTTCCTCCTAGGAAACTATGCAGTCGAACTTGTCAATGACAGTCTGTATGATTGGAATGTCAAACTCCTCAAGTGAGTGGGAACTTGGGGACTGGGGAGGAAGTTGAGGAGTGGTATGAATGGAGCTACTATGGCGGGAGTCTCCAGGGTGGTCTCATACAACTGCTGGTTGCCGGGTCCCTGGAGTGGGTGTGGGCAGTGGTTTGTCCATACACTGCCAGCCTGCAGCAGTGGGAGTCATCAGGAGGTTGCTGGCCTGGGACCAGGAGTCTGAGCCCGGACTCCTTGCTTCATAGAGTTGACCAGGACAGCGCTTTGCACAATGATCTCCAGATCCTCAAAGAGAAAGAAGGCGCCGATTTCATCCTACTTAACTTTTCTTTTAAAGTAAGTTTTCTTCTTTTCTAGTCCCACCCGCTCTCACTTCATCTTCCCTCTGCCTTAGAGTTAGAGGAGGACACTGGCCTCCCTTCTCAAATTGTCTCTCTTTCAGGATAACTTCCCCTTTGATCCACCATTCGTCAGGGTTGTGTCTCCAGTCCTCTCTGGAGGGTGAGTGATGGGGAAAGAGAAGAGACGGCAGAGTGAGGAAGGGACTTGGAGCTTCTGCCAGGTAGAGCTGACTAACTTTTCTTCTGCAGGTATGTTCTGGGTGGAGGTGCCATCTGCATGGAACTCCTTACCAAACAGGTGAGCCTGTCACTGTTTGGGGCTGGGTGGGCCCAGGTTGAGCTGTTCCGCATCCACACCTTGTGGATTGGGTGAGAGGCATAATGTGGCCCTTGGATTTTTCCAGGCAGGGTCTGTACCCCCTGACCGGGGCACACAGCTTGTGCTAGGAGTAAAGGGCAAGAGTCCTAGAGATGCATTTGCTGGCCTGGAGAACAAGCTTAAGGTGCCTCTTGAAACACTGCCCTGATGATTTGCTCTGTCCCCTGTTCCCAGGGCTGGAGCAGTGCCTACTCAATAGAATCTGTGATCATGCAGATCAGTGCCACACTGGTGAAGGGAAAAGCACGAGTGCAATTTGGAGCCAATAAAGTAAGGAGGTTGGCCCCAGGCAGGTGGGGCTGGCTGGATACATTATGGGCTCCTAGGAGGCCAAAGCGTCCTTTCCTGAGGGACTGAACGTCTGGGCTGGTGGCACTGGGATGAGAAGGCCAGGGATGCCCACAGGGGCAGCCTGAGGGGCAGCTGAAGCCTTTGGAAGGTCTGGAAAGTGAAGACTGTGGGACTGTGCTCCAAAAGGATCCCCCCAGGTGGAGGGTGCTAGTGTATCAATAGAACAGGGTTGGGAGGCAGCCTGTGGATTGTGAGGGGTAGCGGCCAGTGCCTGATTTGGTGGCTTCCTCTCCGCAGTCTCAATACAGTCTGACAAGAGCACAGCAGTCCTACAAGTCCTTGGTGCAGATCCACGAAAAGAACGGTGAGGCTGGAGCCAGGACTCAGGGATTCAGACACTTACCAGCCTGGAGGGTTGTTTGTTTTTTTTTTTCACTTCTAACCAAATAGCAACTTCTGTTTGGTTTCTGAGCCTTCAATCCTATCAAAGCATGGCACTTGCCCTGTTCTCTCAAGAAGGGCTGAGGTAGTTAACACCCATAGCCTCCTTTTCCAGAAGAGCACTCATGATCACAGCCCCTGTACTCTTGGTCCTGCCCCTCGCTATCCCCCTCTGAAAAGGCTCATCTCCCTCTGTCATCTCAGATTGGGCACATCATTTCTCTTCCTTTATGATCTCCAGGTAGGTGGTTTCCATACACCACCTCTTCCCTCACATTGGGCAGCCCCTCCCAGGAGCTTCTCATCTAAACCACTGAAAATCTCTTCATTGATTATGGTTGGGGTGGATGGACTTCAGCTCCACCTCTCTGACTATGCTTTGCTGTTTCTTTGCAGGCTGGTACACACCCCCAAAGGAAGATGGCTAACCTCGGAGAGTCCTCCCTGTCCTCCTTCCCCAGGCACCACTGGACCAATTACCTTTGAATGCTGTATTTGGATCTCACGCTGCCTCTGTGGTTCCCTCCCTCATTTTTCCTGGACGTGATAGCTCTGCCTATTGCAGGACAATGATGGCTATTCTAAACGCTAAGGAAAAAAAAAACCAACACAGAACTGTTTCAAGTACTCAAGACTGACTTACAGACCAACCAACCACCTTGCTGGAACCCTTGCTAGCAGGCATTCTTATAAAAGAAACTTTCGAGCCTCCTTATATTGCTGGAACTCAGCTGTGCTCCAGACTAGAGCCTCCTTACCTATGCTATGGATTTTTAATTTATTTTCTCTTATTTCATGTACACTGCTTTTTTTGGTTACAGTGTATGATGGATGTGTATGAAAAAAATGTATCTTTGGGAAAACAATTACAGTTTGTTAATTTGAAGATGCTGGTCTTGACTCATCTTTATTTTTATTCCCACATCCCACCCCACCTCTAACCCCTGAACTGCTTGGGAGGTTGGGGAGGGGCACCAGTCCTCTTTGCTCGTAGAAGTGAACGAGGTTCCACTTGTCTGCTACCGCAGGAGAAGGGTGGAGCTAAAGCGTGTGTCTTGGTCATCCGTGGTCTAGAATTTCCTGAAGGCATTTGGAGCACCCAGCATTGTGCCCCCTGGAGCAGAGCACCTGGTCTGCTAAATAGCAGTGTAGTTGGCTGAGACGACTGTCGGAACTTCTAGTTGCTGAGATGTTTTCAGATTTCTAGAGAAAAGAAAATGACACAGCTTAAGAGTCTGCTTCACAGAATTGCTTTCAGATGAACTGAACGGGATTAGGGGCACAGTCTCCTCTGAGTGTGGATGGTCTTTTGTGATCTCGGCCTTATGCTGGGTAGCTATGACTCCTGGGTCTTTGTTGCTTCTTTTACTGCTCAGGAAGTGGCCTCTGGCACTGAGCAGTGACTGATGATGACCCTTAGCTTACCTTCCTCCTGCCTTGCTTCATTTGGTCTTATGAAAGAATCTTGGTATAAGGTGTGAAGGAAGCTTGGCTTGGAGAAGTAACATTTTTCCCCCTTCAAGTCACTCACAGTGTTTTGCCTTGAAGGTTGGTTCTATACTCATGTGTCCTTCCCCGCAGGCTCTGGGCTCAAGGAAGAGCTAGGCAGCCATTGTGAGATAGAGCACTGGTGCTGTGGTGTTTGTTCATGGCATGGTTTCTGCGTAGAGCAGGTGCTGCTCCTTGCACCTCACTGTAAACTTGGGCTGGAGCTGAGGCAGCCTCTCTTCTGAACCTGTGCCTACAGACTGAATGATGAATGCAATGACAGAGGCCGAGGGTGGCTTAGCAAAGATCTGGTCAGAGAAACCCCAGACTTGAGACAGTAGCCTGGGAACCAGCAGGGTACAAAAGAGTTCTGTGTTACTTTGAGCCACAGCCGTTTTCACATTGGTCATTAAACAACCCTCCCCCTCACCCCTTTTATTTTGAGGGATGGGAAAGCCTGCTGCTTCAGGTGGCTGGAGAGTTTGCCAGTCCTCCTCAATGCTGCTCTACCCACACCCACCTGGTTAGGGGTGCTAATACGTGCTGAGATGAGATAACGCGGGGACACGGGAGCATTCACTCCATGGAGCTGAGGTCTGATCTCAAGGCCACTGTGGCTTCCTTCTGAACTTCTCACCAGCCCTGGCTGGAATGTAGATTGTGTTTTCAGTGGTGTGTACTGTGAGCTGTCCTCTGTATAATGTATTTTGTAATGTATTTTTCTCATCTACCAAAGGATGAAACAAATAAAATTATTTAAATAGTTTGGCTCTAACAATTATTTCAGAAATAACTGGGTTCATAATCACATAACAAAGGAAAGTGCTGTAAACACCAACTCTTCAGAGAACTCCCTTTTTCTTGTCAAATACTCTTTCCTAATCTTAAACTGAAGGTTACAACAAAGTTACAAAGCATAAAGAAGAGTCAAGGCCATTCTATTGCCATGAACTCATTCTCTTTTTTTCCACTGAGAAGGCACGGAGAGAGGAAACAAACACTTAGGTCGTTACCTTATACCTCTGGCGTGCTCTAGCCTGGGGGAGGGTTTGTCTGGCCCAAAGCCCACACAGGCTGGAGCTGAATGAGCAGCCGAGGCACATCTTCCTGCAGCCATTTAAAGGCCAGATGGGGGGCCAGAAGTGAAGTTACCAGTCACTCCAAATTAGAGAAACAAAAACATTTGCCAAGGTGATGGCTCATTAAAATGTTCTTCCTGATTGTACATGAAACGCCAAGGAAGCGAAGCTGCGGGTCCTGTGATTCTCCAGAATCCTTTAGGATAGCTGATATTGTGCCCTGGGGTGTCAAGGCGCGATGAAGGGAGGGATACAAGGGCTGCCTCAGGTTTCAACCTAATGGGAGCTTCCTCTGTGTGGTTCAAATGTCTGTGCTGAATTGGGGACTGAAGGCACATGCTAAATTAAGACCTCACTCTCCTTTTGAATGGTGAACTAGAGGTGAAGATGAATGAGAACCAATCATTCTGGGGCACTGGTGTGCTGTTTACACCTCCAGAACTACAGGAGTTAAAGGAGATTACAGAGGGTAGAATGAGGATGACTCTGGACCCGCAACAGGAGGAAAGGGGACAAGCTGGTCACCCTTCAAACTCCTCAAACTTCCAGATGTGCTACTGGAAGAGGGAATTCTGGTGGGGAAGGCAGGCATGGCCACAGCTACTGAAACCTTGGGTCGCCTCAGTCTGTGCAGTCTAGGGGAACAGATGGCAGGTATGTCCAAGGTACTGAGGCCTGGAAAGTGGCTTGCAGATGCTGGGGTACCAGGGGCCAGCTGACCTGAACACGGGAGCTGTTGCCTCCAAGTCCAAAGTATCAGCAATTTTCCCTTTCAAAATGCCTGTGCTGTTGTTGTTATTGTGTACTGTAGATTCAGAATTGACCCACAGCTGACCCTCCAGCAGGTTTTCAGAGACAGTTAATCACAGAAGAGGTGTTTGGGCATCCCTCCCCCTGTGGCTTTGAACTGCTTGCCTTGGGGATTGCAGTACAGCTTCTTGCCACTAGGCCACCAGAGCTCTCCCATACGAATTAAAAATATCTACAAAACAAACCCAGTAACAATGCTGGTGGCACTTGCTTGGGCTGGAGGAGCAAAGGAGGGGGAGAGGCTCAGGCTGCACCAAAGATCTCTGCCGGCTGGATCTACTCCCACCGACAGGTCTCTGCCTGTCGGTGCCGACTCCCTGAGCAGGGTAAAATGAGATAATAAGTGTGGAAACGGCAGAGCAGGAGGGCATTGATGGCATCAATAAGGAGGAATCACTATTATTGTTAAAATAATCACAGGGATCTGAGACCTTATATTCTGTAATGGGAAATTCTACTGGGGACAGAAAATTGTGTTAACTCTGCTGTAAGTGAGTCTGCTCTAAGGGAGGAGACAAGAAAGAAGAGAGGTCTTCACTGGGGCAGTCTTACATGTTGTAACCCGGGTGCAGGGTGTGTCCTCCCGCCACACCCTCCAAGTCGGTAGGCCTGAGATCCTATGAAGAGTCAGACCCAGGTTCAAACCCAGCTGTGCTGTTCGTTGTTTGCTATGGCACATGGGGAAGGCATCTCTCAGGGCTTACCATTCCTCTTCACAAAAAGAAAATAACATGCCTGTCTGATGTATCTCACAAGGTGTGAACATCCACATAGCAGGTGGGCTCATTCCCGACGGATTGTGTCTGGGATAACCTCTCTAGCCCCTTCTAACAGGCCAGAAGCTGCTCTTCAGGCTAGGGTCGGGGGAAAGCGAGTGGAGGCAGCAGCTTCACTGCTTAAAACCAAAACCAACAATACTCAACACTCAAATTCATTGCCGTTGATTCCAGCATCTAGTGACCATTGGTAAGGTTTCTGAGGCTGTAAGTCTTTATAAGAGACTGACGATCTTTCTCCTATGGAGGGAGCCTATGGATTTGAACCACCAATCCACGCATTATGTTATGGGGACTTCTGCCAACAGCGGTCCTTCTCAAACATGCAATGACCAGACACAACCTCTGGGTGGTGCTCCCGGACCATTGGGCACAAAGGGACCAGAGTGTCATCAGCTTCCCTGGGAGCGAGGGCCCAGATTTTTTTGGAGATATTTCCCAGGAAGCCCCCCAGAAAATGCACAGAAGCCTGAGAGCACAGTGAACTTAGGGACACCCACACCCAGAAGAACCAGGCCTTAGGGATGACACTGGCCACCAGCAGCCACACTTTCCCATGAATGTCAGCCAGCTCAGGTCTTGGAAGCAGCACCAGGAAGGATCCTTCAGAAGGGAAGCAAAGGAAATGGGATGGGCTTCAATGAATGAGTGACGCTATGAACTTTTATAAAACTCTATGAGTTTATTGCTGTTCAACAACAAATTACTGTAATATAGTGGCTTTAAAGGCAAATTTATTCTCTCCATTTCTATAGGATGACTGGTTACCCCTGAGCAGAAGGGCGGAGAATGGACAAGCACCCAAGGAATCGGAAGACACAGCAGAGGAAATGAAGCACTATGCCAGGGCACGGGGTTTGAGAATTCAGGGAGGGGTGCAGCAAAGAGAAACAAAATCACATCTGGAAACTCCACAGAGAGGTGCTGCAGAAGCCCTGGCTGGGCTGATCTTGAACCTTACTAAAGTGATTCGTGAGCCTCTGCAGCATGCAAATGCAGGCAGTCCACAATCCCGCATATGTTTTAAATCCCAAAATAACTCGTCTGGTGCTAACACACCTCTCAAACTTCATCCTGTCGCTCCCCACCCTCTTACCTGGCTCAGGAATACATGGTTAGCAAGGCTAATCTACTGTTTTAAGAAGCAAAATGGAAACCACTCATATGATCACATTTCAAGTAAAAAAAGAGGATCTGGCATCTCTGACATTAAGAGCAGTGTCCAACTTTAGAGAAAAGCAGAAGACGTGATGGGCTTAATTATCTCATGGTGTCCAGACCTCCACTGTACATAAGTGGAAACAGATTTTGTTTTTCAAGTGCTAAACAAAAATGACACTGTCAATTCATTAATTGCAACTGGGATGAGCGTGAGGAAGGAGACTGCCGGAGGTTGGCAAAGAGTCCCAGGGCATTCGCAGAGCAGAACCAGCCCTAGGACTCCATAGCTGTTTTTTAAAAGAGGGAGTATTTTCTGCATTGAAACAGGTGAGGGAGAGAACTGTTTAAAAGGGATATATGATTATGTATTATTGTCATGACAGGAGTCCAAAATGAAGGCTGCACATTGCAGTGGACTTCGGGGGAGTGACTGTATAACAGTGAAAGAATTTTTCTTTTACTTTTCAAAGAGAAGAGCGAATTGGGGGGAAGGGTGGTCAGGGAGAAAAGTGCAACAATGAATGACTAGAAACCCTAAGTCTCTGTAAACTTTCATTAAAATTAATTAAAAAAAAAAGAAGGGCTATTTTTCAGTTTTGAAATCCCCTTAGTGATTTTATTTTTAAATCATTGTCAAAGTTATTGTTTTTATGCATTGTCGAGTTGCTTGCAACTCATAGTGACCCTATGCATGGTATCTCTGAACCCGGTCCTATCCTGAGCCAATCTGTCTCTGATAGACCTATTCCCATTAACCCACTTACCATGTCAATCCACCTCCTCCAGGGTCTTCGTCTCTTATGCTGTCCCTCCATCCATCCAAGCATGATGTCCTTCTCCAAGTACTAGTTCCTCCTAGCAACATGCTCAAAGCATGTTAGATGAAGCTTCAAAATCCTTGTCTCCAAGGGGCAACTTTGGTTTCACTCTCTCCAGGACAAATCTGTTCTCTTGGCAGTCCAGTACTCTTTTCCAGCACCACAACTCAAAGGCATTGATTCTTTTTCTATCATCCTTAGTCCAGTTCCATGCTATATAAGCAAGTAATTGCAAAGACCATGGATCAGGCACACCTTAGTCTTTAGACTGATACTGTTGCTCTTTAGCACTCTGAAGAGGTCCCTGACAGGAGATTTCACTAATGCAATTTGTCTTTTGATTTCCTGGCTACTGGTGCCAAGAGTGTTAATTGTGGAAATACATTATCATAATTTAATGAATAGAATCTGACATTTAAAAAAAAAAGTCTTATCCACCAGATGCTCTGCTAGATAAGGAGGGGCTAGCTCCTCCTGTGCCAGTCATCCGATTTGATGGTACACAACAACAATAAAAAAATCAAAACAAACAAATGTTTCTTGACTTTTAGATGATTCTTTTACCATTCACTCTAAATTCTAAACATATTGACCCTACTTCTTGATTTATTGGACTACTTTTTTTTTCCGCTTTATCAATATTCCCACCACAGTCCCTAGGAAGCACTAATCTACTCTTTGTACCTGCATAATCTAGATAGTTCATATAAGTGGAGTCATAACAGTATTTGTCCTCTCGTGTCTGAGTTCTTTTACTCAATGTACTGTTTTCAACCCAGTGGAGGGTGTGCAGGATCAGGTAAGGTTTCAAACTATTGTCACTATAAGTTGGAGTCCACTAGACTGAAACGAACATTTTCAAGGTCCATTATAATGTATCTTGTATCAGAACAGTGTATATTGTATCAGAACATTATTCTCTTTACAGATAAATAATATTCCATTGTATAGGCTATGTAACATTTTGTTTATCCATTCATCTATTGGTAGGCATTTGGGTTGTTTCAATCTTTTGGCTATCATCAAGAATGCTGCTATTAACACTGTGTACTGTTTGAGTTGTTGTTGTTTGTTATGTGCCATCGAGTCACCTGTGACCATATGTATCTTCTTGTTGTTGTTGTTAAGTGCTGTCGAGTCGCAGGTGACTCATAGAGACCCTATGAAGGAGAGTCCTTGACGCTTGGGTGCCTTTCATCCTCTCTCCAGGTTCATAGGGTTTCCGGAGGCAAGCTATTATGGAAGTGGACGCCACTCCTCCTTCCACGCTTGTTTTAATCGGGGAGCTCCACCCCACTCTCTGTCCACATTGGGTAGCCAACCATTAACGCATTTGACACATCCGTGTCACAGTGTTCAGCCTCACAGCAACCACAAGTGACCACGGTATAGCAGCTCTAAATCCTTCCCTATCCTAAGCCAGTGTCACCAATTCCAACACACCAATCTCCATTGCCTCAGTTACTGTGTTTCTCCATCTCATCTGGGGTCTTCCTCTCCTGTGTTGTCACTCCACCCTTCCAAGCATGATGTCTTTCTCCAAGGACCAGTCTCTCCTAGCCAAGTGCCCAAAGTATGTGAGACAGAGCTTCAAAACTCTAGCCTCCAAGGAGAAACTTGGTTTCACCCTCTCCCAAACAGATTTGTTTTCTTGGCAGTACATGATATGTTCAAGACTCTTCTCCAGCATCACAACTCAAAGGCATCAATTCTTCTTCTGTCATCCTTAGTCACTGCCCAGCTCTCTGAAGCATAACAAGTAATTACGAACACCATGGCCTGGATTAGGCACACCTTAGTCTCTATACTGACATTGTTGCCTTTCAGCACTCTGGAGAGGTCCCTGACAGCAGATTTTCCCAATGTGATTTGTCTTTTTATTTCCTGACTACTGGTGTTTTGTCTTCAGAAAATTTTAATTAATTGTTAGGCTAGAAGAGTTCTGGCTATAAAAATTAAGTAAAGAGAAAAAACATACGATTTTATTTTAATCTCAAGATTATAATCTTAATTTTTATTTACTATGTTGGTGAAATAAATCATATAGGTCTTTGTTTTACCAAGAAAAGGAAAAAAACACCCCCCAAAACAATGGTGTACTGCTTGAGTCTCTGGATATAGGAGTGGAAATGCTTGGTCATATAACTCCATGTTAGAAGTGGAAATGCCTTATCATATCATAATTCTATATTTATTTTTTTAAACTGCAAAACTATTTCCCACAGAGGCTGCATAATTTTCTATTTCTACCAGCAATAGATAAGTGTTCCAATTCACCTCCATCCTCACCCCTTACATTCCAGTTTCCCCATAGCAGTCACCCTAGTGGGTGTGAAGCAGTATATTACTGTGGTTTTTTATCTACATTTCTCTATTACAAAGTCTAAGAAGAGCGAGTGCCACGTGGGGATGGCCATGTCTGACTTTTATCAACTTCACAAGGGGGGAACTGTCACCATCAACAGTATCAGTAAAACAAAACCAATTCCATGAAGTCAGACATCTCTCCCATGTTCCCATAACACTTTCTATTTATCGCAACACTAGTGCTTTGCTGGGTTCAAAATCCAGAGCAATAGCTCACAGATCACACAGGACCATGTTAGGAAAGTTAAAAGGTCATAATCCAAGTTAGTAGCAGAATATTTTATCCAAAAATTATCCAGTAAATAGATTCCAAATATTTTCTCCCATTCTGCCATTTTCTTTTCACTTTCTTGACACTATCTTTGGTGGACAAAAGACTGTTGATATTTTGACAGGGAAAACATTGCATCTATAGATACACCATAGATACTGTCATCTTAACAATACTGAGAATTCCAGTCCATGAACATACTATGTCTGCCTATTTATTTAGGTCTTATTTAATTTCATGAACAATGCTTTACCATTCTCAGTAGACAAAGTTTTAAGGACATAATGTTCAGAAGGGTGGACAGACAGCTCAGGAGAGGAAGACCCTGGATGAGATGGATTGATACAGTATCTGGGGCAATCAGGATTGGTGTATTGGAATGAGTAAGACTGGCTCAGGACAGGGAAGGGTTCTGAGCTGTTGTACATAGGGTCACGAAACATCACAGATGACTCAACAGCATATAACAACAATAATATACTATATTGGGTTTGGAGTTTGGGGTGTTTTTTTATTTAAACTTCTTGGTTAGCGTCAACAAGACCTTGGGGAGGGCCTTTGAATTTAAAGTTGGTTGTTATTATATTTTGGAGGAACATTCTTCTTAGCAGTACAGCACTCTTCTGTCAGTGTGCTGTGCTGAGGTAACCTGGGGTTGCTGTGATGCTGAACCTTGTGCCATTGGGGTGTCAAATGCAATAATGGTTGCCCATGGTGGACGGTGTTTGGTGGAGCTCCCAGTTCAAGAGTTTTGGAAAAAGAAGTGGCATCCATTTCCTAAACATGTCTCTGGAAACTCTGTAAACTTCAATAAATGTCAATAGTTATAGAAAGAGTTCAGGCCTTTTGTTCATAGGGTTGCTATGAATTGTGCTCGACTTGAAGGCAGTCAACAACAACAACAATTGAATTTATGACTAGGTATGTTATAGAGCTTTCTGGACAATGACTAGGGATGATAGAGGGAGAATTCATGTCTTTGAGCTGTGATGCTGGGGAAGAGTGTTGAATGTATCATGGACTGCTAGAAGTTCGTCCTAGAGAGGGTGAGACCAGGCTGCTCCTTGGAGGCAAGGATTCTGAAGCTCCGTCTGACATACTTTGGACATGTTGCAAGGCAGAATCCATCCTTGGAGAGGGACATCATGCTTGGGAGGGTGGAGGGACAGTACAAGAAAGGAATTGGATGGATGAGATGAGATGGATTGATTCAGGGTCTGGGGTAATGGGGATAGGTGTGTCAGAGACAATAAGATTGGCATGGGATAGAGTCGGGTTTAGGTCTGTTGTACATAGGGTCACTATGAGTCGCAGGCAACTAGACAGCACATAACAGCAAAATAATAACATGTTATAAAGAGTTCTGGTGGCCTACTGATAAGGAATTGTGCTGTCAACCCAAAGGCATCTAGTTTGAATCTGCCAGCTGTTGGTTCTAATTCGATGGTAAATTCAATGGTACATAATAACAGGTATTTTATTATTTTGTATGCTTTCATAAATAGAGTTGTTCTCATAATTTTCAGACTTTTTTACTTCTAATGTACAACAGTGAAAACCTGAAGAAGAATCAGCTATGAGTTAGTTCCAACTCGGCAGACACCACAAATGTACAGAAACACAATTTTTGTACATTGATCTTATGCCTTTTCATTAGTTCTAGTAACTTTCTTATGGATACTTCAGGATTTTCTCTATGTAAGATCACGTCATGTGCAAATAGATACTTTTACTTTTCCCTTCTCATTTGGATGTCTTATTTCTTTTTCTTGCTTAATGACTCTCACTAGAATTTCTAATACAATGCTTGATGTTAGTGGTGAAAGCAGGCATCTTCCTCTTGTTCTTAAGGGAAAGTTTCCATCTTTTACCACTGAGTATGATGTTAGCTGTGGGATTTTCCATAACCATCCTTTATCATGTTGAGGAATTTCCCTTCTACATCTGGTTTGTTGAGTATTTTCATCATGAAAGGCTGCTGGGTTTTGTCAAATGCTTCCCCTGCATCAGTTCACATGTCTACGTGTTTCTTTTCCTTCAAGGAGATAGACTGTAGGTGCTTAGGGCCTGGTGAAGGAATTACTAAAACTCTTATCTACCCACCCAGTGTCCATCACAAGAACATGGAAATAGCCTAAATGTCCAATCACAATTGAATGGATTGAGAAATTAGGTACATTCACATGCAGCATGCAGGAGCAATGATTTGTAAATCACGATCTAAGTTGGGAGGGGCTGGAGACCATTATGCTAAGTGAACTAACTCAGTCCCATAAGGAAAAATACTGTATAAAACCATTACTGTAGAACGTGCATGAGGACCCTAAAAGGGAAGGGGGGAGCCAGGGGTGGGAATGGGCGGGAGAGAGGTAATCACAGGGCCAATTTGATGGGTGGGAATGGGAAGGTAAAGGAAATGGGAAAGATATGGTGTGAAAAACAATGTATATGAACTTTGTAAGTAAACCTGTATAAAATAAAAATTTTATTTACAAAAATTGATTCTGCCTGTCTATAGTATTCTACCTTTCTATAGTATTTTTAATCATAGTTTTCTTATACAATAATTTTCTTTTCACATCTTTTATTTAAGAAATTATCCTAGAGGAGTCAAAGGGGTGTTTTCTGTAGAAGGAGTTGGCCTGGGATAAGGCAGGAAGGGAGGCTGTGGACGACGACATGGGACCAGGGTGGGCAGAGGGAGTCAACAGGGGTTGCAGGCCTGGAAGCAGGCCACCGTTCAATGTCTCACCAGAGGTTTGGGCACGTCCTTCACCAGAAACCTTCTTCAGAGCCTAGGAGAAATAAAAGAGAAGGTATCAGTTATGTTGAGTCCCTCCAGGTGGGCTTTGAGGCAGGTGACAGAGTCCAGCAGCCCCTGACCTGATACAGACTAGCTGACTTCTCAGACATGCACCCACCTTCTCGCTGGGAGTCCCAGCCAGGCCAAAGAAAAGAGTTCAGAAACAGGGAAAGGAGGTAGGGAGGTGGCTATCAGGGATCCCACATCAATTTGGGCACAGAATGAACTGTACACACAACCCTCCTGGACAAGGGCAGAGGGTTGGCCTGGTAGATCCCTGCTGGCACTTCTGGAAGGGTGAAGAGGAGGAAACAGATACAAGGTGACTGTGGCGGGGAGGAAGCACAGGGGCTGTGGGGGAGTCAGAAAGGCCGGAAGCACTCCCTACCACTGGGTTCTGCAGGCTCCCAACCCAGGCTGCTTTTCTTCTAATGTTGTCACCTAGAAACTCTTCAATCTTGGTTAAACCCAAGTGTTTCCCACCCTGTCTCTATCTCTGCACTGACCACGTCCAGAGAACCCATTTATGGCTTCTGTTCTCAGATGAACACTCAACACTGAAATCTCACTGTATTGGGGTGAATAGTGCCTCCCAAAATTCATGCTCCCCTGGAACCTCAGGATAAGACATTGTTTGGAAATGGGCCTCTAATTATTGAAAATGATGGCATCTTGGATTAGCACACTGTCATTGAGTGAATCCCAGTGTAATCCTTCGTCAGTTTTCTGAAGCTGTGCATCATTCTAGAAGGAGACTGTCCATCTTTTTCCTAAGGAGCAAGTGGATTCAAACTGCTGACCTATAGGTTAGCAGACCAGCACATAAAGTACTATTTGAAGAACTCACAGGGCTCCTTATATTAAAGTGGGTCTTAAATTAGTGTGACTGATGTCTTTAGAAGATACACAGAGACAGAGGGAAATGCGGCAGCTGGGACAGATAGTGGGATTAGACAGTAAGGAACTCTAAGGATTGCTGGTAACAACCAGGAGCTAGAGGAGGTATAGACGGGTGTTTCTGCAGTCTTCAGAGGGAACATAGCCCTGCCAACACCTAGAGTTAAGACTTCTGGCCTCATTTCCTCTATTTTAAGCCACCTGTTTGAAGTGCCTTTTTATGGCAAGCCTAGGAAACAAATTGTTGTTGTTATGTATTGTCGAGTTACAGCTGAATCCTCCTTCGGATTTTCAGAGGCAATAAATTGCACAGAAGGAGACTGCCCTTCTTTCTCCCACAAAGCAGCTGGTGGAGTCAAACTGTGTGTCTCAGGGTTGGCATCACAACTCCTTACCACTAAGTCACCATATTCTTCTGGGAAAGGTACTTTCCTCCTTCCTCTACATGTGGACAATGTCACTCTCTCCCTCTCTCCAACCTAACCCACCCCCAGAGAATTTTCATGCTCATCAAAGAGGAAATGGAAGAAATCAGGAATGAAGCTTTCATTTTCTGCGCCCACTGCCCATCAGGCATCCAAATGCCCCCAGCACCTGCCCTCTCTGCCATCCCTCCCACTACCTGAAGGTTGTGCCCATTCCTGATCCTGTGCCCACTCACTTTCTTACAGACACCAACCCTACAGTCACAGCCTCCATCGCTCTCTCACTCCCAGGTACACCTTCTCACCGGAAACAAATGTGCGCAAAAAACGCGGACTCAAACAATAGCAGCTCTGGCTGCCTTGCTCTCTCCTCTTCACTGAAATACTGTCTACTGTCCACACCTTCCATCCTCTCTTAAACTCATTCGAATCACACCTGCCTGGAATGGCTCTACTCAGGGTCAGCAATGGCCTTCATATTGCCTTCCAGGAAAGTCTCTTCCTTTGGCTTGCATGAAACAAACATTTCTGGTTTTTCTCTTTCAGTCTCAGTTCAATCACTAAAGGCAGACACATCCCAGGACACCATCTTCTACTCTCTCCATCTACCTTCTTTCAAAGTTCTTCTCCTCTAGGTCCATGGTTTTAAGTATCAACATTTTACCCAAGGATTCCCAAATTTGGATCTTCAGCCCTAATCTCTCTCTGGAATTCAATTCAAATGCCAAGGTCCTTACATAACTGTATAACTGAGAGGTACACACGTAATAGCATTAGACATGTTTAGCATGTCTAAATTCCCAATTTTAGTAAATTTCCCAATGCTTCAAATCATTCCCAATTTTAGTAAATTGCACTATTATCTACCTAGTGGTTCAAGACAAATTAATTTCTCTCCTTAACTCCATACATCCAGATTCAAGTAAGTCAAGCCATGTCTAACTCCAAATACACCCCACTCCATCCATTCTCTTCTCTCGCCATAAGCAATACCTCAATATCTGCCATAGCCACCTCTTACCAGGATTATAGCAACAGCCTCCAAATAGGGCTCCCTCTGCCATGCTCAAGCCCACAGTCAATCACCATGCAGCAGGTAGCACAATCTTTTAGAAACAAACATTAATTCCTAATTAAAAGCCTCCAAGTCTTTATACTGTACATATAAATAAATCTGATGAAGTCTTCACCTTGGCTCACAAAGGCCACTCAGATCTGACCCTCCCTAATAGTGATATCTCCACCCACCACACTCATTCTCCACTCACCATGCTCACCGTCTTGGACATCTGCAGGTAATCGCCTCCATCTGGAATGTTCTCCCTTTGGTCTTTGCACGTTGTTGTGTATCACTGAGTCAGAACCGACCCATAACTGACCCTCAAACAGGTCTTCAGAGGCAGTTTAATCACATGTTCATCCTTCTTCCACAGGGCAGCTGGTGGATTTGAACCACATGCCTTTGGGATTGCAGTGCAGCTTCATACCACCAGAGCTCTCTTGGTCTTTGCATGTTGTTGTTGTTATGTGTAGTTGTGTCACCTGTGACCCATAGTGACCCTATGTACAACAGATCTGAAGACAGCCCTGTCCTGAGCCAGTCTCACTGACACTGACATACCTCTACCCATTAACTCAGTTACTGTATCAATCCACCTCATACAGTCTTCTTCTCTTGTGCTGTCCCTCCACCCTTCCGAGCATGATGTCCTTCTCTAAGAACCAGCTCCTCCTGGCTACATGCCCAAAGTATGTGAGATGGAGCTTCAAAGTCTTAGCCTCCAAGGTAAAGCTTGTTCAAGGAGAAGCTTGCTTCACCCTAAGACAGACTTAGTTGTTTTCTTGGTGGTCCATGGTATGTTCAAGATTCTTCTCCAGCACCACAACTCAAAGGCATGGACTCTTCTTCCATCATCCTAAGTCACTGTCCAGCTGACTGATGCATAGCAAGTAACTGCAAAGACCAGGCCTGGATCAGATCTTGGTCTCCAGACTGACTTTATAGCTGGATCTAAATTATCATTCAAAACTCGGTTAAAATGTCATTTTCTCAAAGAAAGTGTCCCTAAGAAATTTACGCTCATGTCACCTCATGCTAGTTTTCTGTCTGGTACTTATTACTAGCATTTTCATATTTATTTCCTGATTTGTGAGTGTATTATATGCCCCTTCCTATTGGATAATAAACACCATGAGAAAAAGAGTTAATTGGTCTTGCTCACTGAGGTAACTCCAGGACCTAGAAAAATGCACGCACACATCTGGCTGTCAATAAATATATTCCGAATTAATGCATGAATACATTAATGAACAAAAGACTTTGGAAAAATCTCTAAGTCAAGACATGACATGCAGAAGGTGTTTCATGAATATAAGCAGTATGTGAGGGCAATTAAAATTGTGATTTTTACCAATGAAGGAATTTATCTTTTACTTTTCAAAGAGAAGAGTATACTGGGGGTGGGGGGAGGGTGGGCAGGGAGAAAAGTGCAGCAATGAATGAACGGAAATCCAAAATCTCTATAAATGTTCATTGAAATTAATAATTTTTAAAAATTGCGATTTTTAGAGGTAAACTTCCTGGGGCTCCAATCTTGGTCTCAGGACTGACTGACTTGCTTAAATTTGAATGAGTTACATGTCCCAGTCTGTGGGGTCTGAAAGTAATGGCATCAAACTGTTGTAATCAAAATTAACACAGAAGGTCACTAGAAGGGAGTGTGCATAGTGCGCCCTCCACAGTAGTTACTAATAATTTTAGTCAACGAGGTGTTAATAAAATCTCTGTTAAACTACATCTTGCTTTTCCTGTTCTCCTATGCCAAAGCAAAGTGACAGTGTCAAAATGTTTTT
Source organism: Elephantulus edwardii (assembly GCF_000299155.1). Taxonomy (NCBI): domain Eukaryota; kingdom Metazoa; phylum Chordata; class Mammalia; order Macroscelidea; family Macroscelididae; genus Elephantulus; species Elephantulus edwardii. The sequence continues at coordinate 3,870,447 of NW_006399926.1, forward strand.
CTTCCAAATAAGTACGCAAAGCATTTATTTTGAACCTCCCGAGCTCTCCACCACTTGTCCATAAGTTTGTCATGCTGTGTGGGCTCACATGCCGCTGTGAAGCTGGAAGCTATACTACTAGTATTTCAAACATTGGCAGAATCACCCCTGGTGGGCAGGTTTCAGTGAAGCTTCCAGACTAAAAGAGACCAGGAAAAAGGACTGGGAAACTTCTGAAAAAACTGATCAGTGAAAACCTTTATGTTGTTGTCAGATGCTGTCCGGTTGAGCACAGCCTATAGCAACCCCATAAACAACAGATCCGAACCTTGTTCCATCCTGCGCCCTCTTCATCATCTCTGACTCATCTGAGCCCATTGCTGTAGTCACTGTGTCAGTCCAGCTCACTGAGGGTATTCTTCTCTTTCACTGACCCACCACCCTCCCAGGAATCATGTCCCTTTCCAAGGAATAGCCCCGTTTCTAGAAACATGCCCAAAACATGTGAGATGAAGCTTTGTCATCTTTGCCTCCAAGGAGCAACTCTGGCTGCACTTCTTTTGACAGTCTATGGGTAGTCAGCATTCTACTCTGACACCACAGCTCAAAAGCATCAAGTTTTCTGTCATCCTTCTTCACTGTCCAGTTCTAAGATGTATAGCAAGTGACTGAAAAGATCATGGCTTGAATCAGACACACCTTAGTCTTCAAACTGATATCATTGCTCTTCAGTAATTTGGAGAATTCCCAGGCAGCGGACTTGCCCAATGCGATATATCTCTTGATTAATGATCATGTAATGGACCTTAATGACAGCAAATTAAAAAACTCATTGCCATTGAGTCAGAACAGACTCATAACTGACCTTCCAACAAGTTTTCTGTGGAACCACTAGTGAGCAGCACAACTCGCCACAGTCTGGAGTAAATCTTCCAGGGCCTTTACTTACCGAGAAGGGCACTATAGTGGCCTAGTGGGTAAGGTACTACATTGCCAGTCCAAAGGCACATGGTTCAAATCCATCAGCTATCCACAGGAGAAAGATGGGCAATCCCCTTCTGTATAATTTACAGCCTTTAAAAATCCATCTGAGGGTCAACTATGAGTTGGCCCCAGCTTGATGGCAGCTAACAATAAGAACAACATTTACTGATGTGGCATATTTCAAGTTGAGACGGGACAGATGCAAACATCCGGTAATAATCAGAAAGTGGAATGTACAAAATACAACTCTAAGAAAATGTAAAGTTGTCAAAATGAAATTGAAAGTAAAATGACCACCTAGACATTAGTGCGCTGGAATGACCTGGGACCAGCCGGTTTTAATCAGACAGTCATTTAGCCCACTGTACTGAGAATGACAAACTGAAGAGGAAGAGGGTCACATTCATTTCCAGAAAGAACATTTCAAGATCTATCCTGCAGTACAATTCTGTCAATGATAAGGCAGTATCCATATGCACAGAAGTACTGTCAATGACCATTACTCAAGTTTACACAAAACCACCAAAGTTAGAAATAAGAAATTGAAGACTTCTACTTGACACTGCAGTCTGAAATTCACCAAGCATAAAATCAACATGCATGGATAATTGGTGAAGACTGGAATTCACAAGTGGGAAATGAAGATGTGGTAATTGAAGAATATGAACTTGATGATAGAAATGACATGATAGAATTTTGTACCACTACCAACTTACTCACTGTTAATACTTTTCCAAAACAGAGACCCCTATATGTGGCCCTCACCTAAGGGAATGACTACACACAAATAAAAAGAAATAGTGGCTTCACATCATCAGCTGAGAACTCAACATCATCAGTCAAAAAAGGCCATGGGTAACTGTAGATCACCAAATGCCCAAACTCAGGGTAAAGCTGAAGATGAAAACAAGTCCAGGAGAGCCAAAAATACAACCTCAGGTACATCCCACCTCAATCCCAAACTTGATGCACTAAATACTGATGACTGAAGACCAGACAAGTTATGGGAAGGGCATCTTCCTTGAAGAAAGTAAAAGATCATTTAAATGATAGGAAAGAGTAGACCAAAATGGGTGTCAGAAGAGACTTTGAAACTTGCTCTAGAATGTAGAAAAGATAAAGTGAATAGAAGAAATGAAGAGAGATGAGCAGAGGATTTCAAAGAGTAACTTAAGAAGAAAAAGTATTATAATGAACTGTGCAAAATCCTGGAGTTAGAAAACCCAACGGGAACAGACTTGACATTTCTGATGCTGACAGAACTAAAAAAAAAAAAAAGAAAACCTGGAGCCTCAAATTGCAATTGTAGGACATAAGCATCAAAAGAAAGTGGGAAGAATATGTAGAGTCACTGTAAAAAGAGCTGGTCAATGTTCAGCCATTTCAGGAGAAAGCATATGGTCATGAATGTAAAAAAGAGGACAACTCTCAGTGAAATACATTAACACAGTGTTCACAACAATGGGCACAAGTATAGCAACAATGGTCAGCCTGGTGCAGAATGACAGCATTTTGTTCTGTTGTATATCACAGAGTCAGAAATGACCCTCCAGCGGGTTTTCAGGAGTTAATCACACGGAAGGAGATTGCCCATCCTTCTCCCTCAGAGCAGCTGGTGCATCCAAACTATGTGCCTTTGAGATTGCTGCACAGCTTCTTGCCACTATTGTATTTTGACTACAATTTGACTGCATTTAACAAGAATTTTACCAAGCCCTGGCAGCACAGTGGTTAAGTCCCTGGCAGCTAATTAAGTGGCTAGTTATTAAAATCCACCACCTTACACAGGAGAGGGCGTGACAGTTGGCTTCCATAAAGGTTCACAACCTTGAAACTCGGAGGTGCCGTCTATTCTATCTCTTACAGTCACTAAGAGTTGGAGCCAACTCGACTTCAACATTAACAGGTTTGGTAAGAAAGGCTTAACTGCTAACCTTAAGGACCAATTATCAGCAACAGCTTCAAGAAAAAAAAAATTGACAGAGAAACATTATCAATAAAAAGAAACTCTAAATTTTTGGTATAATCATTAGTCCCTAATGATTTAAGGGATAAATATAACAGACTTATTTTGACAGTTTGTGAAATCATTTCAGAGAAAAAAAATCTACATAATTGTCATCCAAATGCCACAGCAGGTATCTCACCCACAAACAAGCCTCAAATTTCAGGCTGTGTGTGTGACACTGAAGGAGCGGCGTGGAGGCTGGAGCGGTCAAGGCAGCCTCGCGATGGCTGCCAAAGCAACCAATTTTAATTAAGTTCTATTGTTGCTACAAACACAGTCACCCTCGTGCCCAAATCCATCAGCAGCTGTTAATTAGCCATTTACTGTGTTCTGGGACATTTCTACCAGCTGGTCAACTGTTGGAAGAAGATTTATGCTGGTGAATCTGAATGGTGGGAGAGACCAAGGCACCCAAAGGGCAGTGGCCAGAAGGCTCTGGGGAGGCGGAGGTGGGGGGGAATCCACGCTTGCACACACCAGGGAGGGGTTCTTGGACCACCAGCATGCATGAATGTGGGCCTCACACAACATTACAACAGACACTGCTCTCCAGCCCGCAGCCTGAGTCCACAACCACCACTTCCATGGACCACGACTCATCACCCTGCCCCTCTTTCATTCTCTTTTGACATTCTGCTACACAGAGGAGCTCTGGTGGCTTAGTGGTAAAGAGTTGCACTGCCAACGCAAACACACGCTGTTTGAGTCCACCAGTTGCCCCATGACAGAAAAAGGGGCAATCTCCACCTGTGCTATTAATTCTGACAACTCGCTGGAGGGTCAGCTATGAGTCAGTTTTGACTCCACAGTACCCAACAACAACAACAACAACATATATACATCAGACATGTGCATCAATGTTCACTGCAGCACTGTTCACAATAACCAAAAGCTGGACACAATCCAGGGGCCCATCAATACATGTGATGGACAGATAAACAATGCGATATTATTCAGCCTTAGAGAGAAATGAAGTTTTGGTACATGCTATCACCTGGATGAAGCCTGAGAACAGTATACTGAATGAAATGGTTGCTGTTGGTAGATGCTGTTGAGTTGACTATGACTCATGAACAACAGATCTGAACCTTGCACAGGATTGGGCGGAGACAGAGACCGTGGTCAAACCCATTATGAATGTCATTGTGTCAATCCATCATGTTAGTTACTGTGTCAATCCATCTTGTGGAGGGTCTTCCTCTTGTTCACTGACCCTCTCTACCTTTCCCAGGATGACATCTTTCCCAAGGACTTATGTCTCCTGACAATATGTCTAAAGTCTGAGAAAAGAAGTTTTACCATCCTTACCTCTAAGTGGCAACCTGGTTGCATTTCCCGTAAGGTAGACTTAGTTTGCTCTTTTAGGGGTTGTTGTTGTTGTTGTTTTGTACCATTGAGTCAGAACTGACCCATAGCTTACCTTCCAGTGGATTTTCAGAGGCAGTTAATCACATAGAAGGAGACTGCCCATCTTTCTCCCACGGAGTAGCTGATGGTTTTGAACCACAAACCTTTAGGATTACAGTGCAGCTTCTTACCACTAGGCCATAAGAGCCCCCTGTTCTTTTGATAGTGCACAAGATATTCAGTACTTTTTGCCAACAGCACAATTCAAAGGCATTAATTCTTTCTTCTTCAGTTTTACTCATGGTTCGGCTTTCAGATGCATAGGAAGCGATTGGAAAAATCATGACTTTTCAGGTACACCTTAGTTTTTACACTGACATTCCTTGCTCTTTAGAACTTTGACAGTCGATTTTCCCAATGCAACATGTCTTTTTAAAGTTTTGACCCTGAGTGTTGATTGTGGATCTGGAGAAAACGAAATCTTTGACAACGTCTTCAGTCTTTTCTCCATCTATCATGATGCTGCCAGTAGGTTAGGACTCTTGTTTTCTTGACGTTGAGATGTAATACATACTGCATTCTTTCCTCTTCTTCAGTAAGAACATCAAGCCTTTACTTTCAGCAAGCAAGGTGGTGTCATCTGCACTATGCAGGTTATTGATTCTTCCTCCAACTTTGATGCCACATTCTTCTTCATTTAGCCCAGCTTCTTAAATTACGTGCTTAGTATACAGATTAAATGAGTATGAAGAAAGAACACAATCATGACACACACCTTTGCTGACTTCAAACCATGCAGTTAGTGTTCTCCTTATTCTATTCAGACAACTGCTCCTTATTTTACATACAGATTTCACATGGAAACAGTTAAGTGTTCTGGAAGCCCACTCTTCCAAATGTTAACCATAATTTGTCATGAGCTACATAGTCAAATATCTTTGCAGTATAGCAAAATCAAGAAAGGGGTCCGTCAGGGATGTATTTTGTCTCC
>NW_006399926.1:3876630-3881136 GCF_000299155.1 Elephantulus edwardii
TCTCTGCCTTTTCCTCCCTTATTCTCAGCTTTTAACTAGTATCTCTCTTACATCATCGGTAACATCCCTCATTCCATAGTCAGTCTCTTCTGAATCCAGCTTGAATTTCTGCTAGTCCTCTGTCGAGATACTGTTCTAGCCAATTTCTATTAAGCTTCAGCAAGATACTACTTGCATGTTGTATCAATGGCTCTGCTTGCTAATTTCTGCACTTTGTTAGCCATCTGTGGCAACGACAATGGAGAAGCTCAATATCATCAGTCAGAACAAGATGAGAGACCAACTGCAGAACAGACAACTGTTCACCTGCAAGTTCAAGTTGAAACCGAAGAAAATGAAAACTAGTTTACGAGACCCAACCTATAACTTTCAGTATATCCCACCTAAATTTAGAGATTATCTCAACTAGGAATTTACCCTTTTAAAAAACTACTGCTGGTGCAAGTGGACATCTACAGGCAGAAAGGGGGGAGAAATCATTATCTTAAATCAGATCTCACATTTTATTACAAAAAAGTAGTGCAAAATGGACCAAAAACTTAAATGTCAAACACAGAATTGGAGGGAAATAACACAACACACACAGGACAAGAATCCTTAGAATCCTTAGACTTGACACAAAAAGAACAATTCATAATAGGACAAAAACCCCCGATTTGTTAAATGGTAAGTGGAAGTTCATAAAAATGAACAACTTTTGTTCTGTAGAAGATCCTACTGAGAGGATGAAGATACAAATTACAGAGTGTAAGAACATATCTGCTGCCTATATATCCATCAGAGGACTAGTTATCTAGAATCAAAAAGGACAAGAGCAGAAAAAAAATACAATTAGAAAAGGGGCAAAATACATGTAGAAGCTTTTCAGCAAAGAGGATATACAGATGGCAAAGAAACACAAGATATTAAAAATGGTTAGCTAGACCCCTATCGAGATGGATTGATATGGTGACTGCAGAAATGGGCTCAAGTGTACAAGACATGATGAGGACGGCACAGGATAGGATGGGATTCAGGTCTGTTCTTCATACAGTCGCTATGAGCTGTACTCAACTCGAAGGAACCTAAGAACAACAACAACATCATATATGTAATGATATAATGTGGAAATAAGTGTAAAAGGATTAAGGGTGGAATACTATAGCCCTTAATCCCATCACCACTTTAATAAGGTGTGAGTGGGGTTTCCCTAGGCTTGTGATACCTTAGAGATAAAAGAGGATCAAGGTGAGGTGAGACAGGGGACACTCAGTGCCACCAAACAAGAACTGCCAGGGCTGGTGTCTGTCCTTTAGACTCAGGTCTCCATGCTAGGAAGCTCCTTGACACCGGAGAAGGCTGGAACACCCAGAAATCTCCAAAGAACATCCAGTTTATGCAGCTGAAGGAAATAAAGTCTTTCCTCTGGAGCTAAGAGGGAGGGAGTGGGGCTTCCCTTAGAGATGTCTGCTGTTATGTGCCATTGACTCACTTATAACTCATAGCAACCCTATGTACAATAGTCCTGAAACCTGCTCTATCCTGTGACCACATTATTGTCTCTGACACACCTACCCCCATTACTCCACTCAGTGAATCAATTTATCTCCTTGCACTGTCCCTCCACCCTCCTAAAAAATGGTACAGTCATCTAGAAAGCAGGCATTCAATTTCTGAAAAAAACAGAACATGCTACTATCATGTAACCTACAACTGCACTTTTGGGTATTTTTCTCAGAGAAACACAAAAACTCTGCCTATGAATGTTTTGAGACACTTCATTCATAATAGCCAAAAACCTCTAACAATCTAGATGACTCTGAGTGAATGGCTAAACTGTAATCCATTCACATCTTGGATCACTAAACAATACAAAAGAGCAGAGTATAATACTAAAACATGCAGCAAACTGGGTGAATCTCTATAGAACCATATGGGGTGAAAGCAGTCAATCTCAAAATACTATATATTATATGACCCCACATTCTTCTTCATAAAGTCAGCTAGGAGTTGGTTCCAACTTGACGGCACAGACAACAAGGGTGGACAATAATAACACCCAAGAGGTACATAATCCTTAGACCAATCTACCTTACATGATCACAGGGAGAGCATTTGCTTAGAGATAGAGCAGAAGACAGGAAGCAAGAGGATGGAAAGATAAATGGAAACAAGAAGCATAGGAAGGGAGTGGGAAGAGAGCCGACACAATGTGGAGGTTGTAATCAATGCCATAATACGAATTACATATGAATGGTTGAGTGGAATGCCAATCTCTATAAAATTTTACTCAAATTACAATGTAGTTGCTGTTATGTACCCCTGAGTCAGAACCAACTCATTGCTGATCATCTCATGGTTTTTCAGAGGCTATAAATCACGCAGGAGATTGCTTATTTTCTTCCTTAGAGGCAGCTGATAGATTCAAACTGCCTGCCTTTGGGTTGGAAGTACAACTCCTTACCCACTAGGCCACTCGTTGTTGTTGCTGTTATGTGCCACCAAATTGACTCTCTGACTCACAGAGACCATATGAAAAATGACTCTAAGCTTTGCTCTATCCAGCACCAATCTCATCACTTCCAATACACTTGGACTCTATTGCTACAGTCACTGTGTCAATCCACCTTGCCAAGGGTTGTCTTCTCTTTTGCTGACCTTCCACCCTTCTGAGAATGATGTCCTTCTAGGTCTGCCCTTTCCTGATAACATGTTTAAAGTATGTGAAATGGAGTATCACCAAGTTTGCCTCCAAGGAGCACCCTGGTTTCACTTTTTCCAGGACAGACCTGTTTGTTCTCCTGGCAGTCCATGAGGGTATGTTCAATACTCTTCTCTAGCACCACAACACAAAGGCATTGATTCTTCTGTTATCCTTAGTCATTGTCCAGCTTTTGGATGCACAGCAAGCAATTGAGAAGTCCATGGCGTGGATCAGGTGCACCTTAGTCTTTAGACTGACATTGTTGCTTTTTAGCACTCTGGAGAGGTCGTTGAGAGGAGATTTTCTCAATGCAACTCTTCTTTTGATTTCCTCACTGCTGGTGTCAAGGGAGTTGATTGTGGATCTAAGATGAAATCATTAACACCATCAATCTTTTCTCCATCTATCATGATATTGCCCCATTGGTGCCGTGGTGAGGATTTTTGTTTTCTTGATGCTGAGACATAATCCATACTGAAGGCTAGAGTCCTCCTTTATTTTCTTGCAGCAAGTGTTCAGAGTCCTCCTCACTTTTGGTGAGCAAAGTTGTCACCTGCATCAAACAAGTGGTTGATGAATATTCCTCGGCTCCTGATGCTACACTTTTCTTTGTAAAGTTCAGCTTCTTGAACGATGTGTCCTGCATAGATTGAAAGCTATGAAGAAAGGACTAATGGACTAACAGTCTCCTTTCTTGATTTTGAACCTTGCAATCTTCCCTTGCCCCTAGAGCTCCCTCAAATTTCAATAAAAAATTAAAAGAGAGATTTGCAGAGATACACAGGGAAATAAACAAAAAGCAAGATGAGTTGGAAGGTAAACTTACAGGTAATAGGGCTAGCAGTGGCCAAGGCAGCCACATGCGTTAGACTGTGATATTTCACAATTACAGTCTGTGGTTCAAACATGGAGACTGACCCTCAGCACACAGATCTGTGCTCTAAGCAGGTTCTCAAACATCCACAGGCAACCCTTCTTCTAACACTCCTAGAGCACAGAGGAAATCACTTGCCAGAAAATTGGACAAGTCCTCAAAAAGATGGTGCCACCAAAGTCCTTCCTTGAGCACTTATTAAGTTTGAAAGATGTAATAATATGAGTTTGAAAGATGTAATAATATGTGAGGTATAAATAATTGTGAAATGTGGTTAGAGGTAACTTTAAAATACTGCTGTTGACTCTAAGGGGGGGAAAAAACCACAAAAAAATCCCCCCAAAAAAGGAAGCAAGAAGAATTAGACTATTAATCAGATGAAGCAGAATTCAAGATATAAAGCAACTGTGAAAAAGCACTCAAAAAATGAGATCCTTGGCAGAACTCAACGAGCTGACAAAGGCCTGAGCTGGATGCTATCCTCGGCCCTTACTTCAGCTTTTTAGAGCAATTGACCTATGACTACATTCTTGACCAAAACAACTTGTTCTGCAACATTCTGAGGTGGCCTGTGGAGTGCTGCAGGAGCCATCTCTGTAATGCTGGAAACCATGGCTAAGACTGGGTACTCCAGCCAACAGGCATTCTTGACAAGTGAACTTTACGGAGTACACTGAATGTTAACCAATCAACTCTACAGCTGTCTTCTTTCCCCACCCTGTACAAAGTTCTAATAAAAGATGTAGATTTATACTCTTTCTTTGGAGTGCCATTTGAGCATTCATTCTGGTTCTTCCCAGTTTGTAAATCTTTGGATCTGAATAAAACTATTTTATAGGAAAGAAAGAAAAGGATACAGGAGGGAAAAAATCATCAATATTGCAAATAAAACACAACCAAATGATAGCAGTACATTTATAATTATAAATAATCAATAATTTATATTAAT
>NW_006399926.1:3882239-3932988 GCF_000299155.1 Elephantulus edwardii
CTCAGAGGATGAGGACGATGAAGATGATGACGAAGACGAGGATGAGGATGAAGAAGATGACTCTGAAGAGGAGGCTATGGAGACGACACCAGCAAAAGGAAAGAAAGCTGCCAAAGTGCCTCTCGCAAAAACAAAGATGGTGACTGAGGATGAAGATGATGAGGAGGAGGATGACGACGACGAAGATGACGATGATGACGAGGAAGATGAGGAGGAGGAGGAAGATGACGAAGAGGAGGAGGAGGAAGAGGAAGAAGAACCTGTCAAAGAAGTATCTGGAAAGCGAAAAAAGGACATGACCAAGCAGAAAGCTGCTCCTGAAGCCAAGAAACAGAAAGTAGAAGCTGTTGAACCAACTTCAACTTTCAATCTCTTTGTTGGAAACCTGAACTGCAACAAATCTGCCCCTGAATTAAAAACTGGTCTCAGTGACGTTTTTGCTAAAAATGATCTTACTGTTACAGATGTCAGAATCTGTATGACTAGGAAGTTTGGCTATGTGGATTTTGAATCTGCTGAGGACCTGGAAAGAGCCTTGGAACTCACTGGCTTAAAAGTCTTTGGCAATGAAATTAAACCAGAGAGACTGAAGGGAAAAGACAGTAAGAAAGATCGAGATGCCAGAACACTTTTGGCCAAAAATTTGCCTTACAAAGTCACTCAGGAAGAATTAAAAGAAGTGTTTGAAGATGCTATGGAAATCAGATTAGTCAGCAAAGATGGGAAGAGTAAAGGAATTGCTTATATTGAATTGAAACTGATGCTGAGAAAACCTTTGAGGAAAAACAGGGAACAGAGATTGATGGACGGTTGATATCCCTGTACTACACTGGGGAGAAAGGTCAAAACCAGGACCATAGAGATGGAAAGGCGAGCACTTGGAGTGGTGAATCAAAAACTCTAGTTTTAAGCAATCTGTCCTATAACGCAACAGAAGAGACTCTTCAGGAGGTATTTGAGAAGGCAGCTGCTATCAAGGTGCCACAGAACCAGAATGGCAAATCTAAAGGGTATGCATTTATAGAATTTGCTTCATTTGAAGATGCTAAAGAAGCTTTAAATTCTTGCAATAAAAGAGAAATTGAGGGCAGAGCAATCAGGTTGGAGTTGCAGGGATCCAAGGGATTGCCTAACGCTCGGGGCCAGCCAACCAAAACCCTCTTTGTCAAAGGTCTGTCTGAAGAGACCACCGAAGAGACCTTGAAAGAGTCATTTGACGGTTCAATTCGTGCCAGAATAGTTACCGACCGGGAAACTGGTTCCTCAAAAGGGTTTGGTTTTGTAGACTTCAACAGTGAGGAGGACGCGAAAGCTGCCAAGGAGGCCATGGAAGATGGTGAAATTGATGGAAACAAAGTGACCTTGGACTGGGCCAAGCCTAAGGGTGAAGGTGGCTTTGGCGGAAGAGGTGGAGGCTGGGGCGGCTTTGGTGGCAGAGGTGGCTACGGCAGAGGTGGAGGCCGAGGCGGATTCGGAGGCCGGGGCCGTGGCGGCTTTGGTGGAGGCCGAGGTGGCTTCCGAGGAGGCAGGGGAGGCGGCGGTGACCACAAACCACAAGGAAAGAAGATGAAGTTTTGAATAGTTCCCTCTTTCCCTCTTCCACTTGAAAGAAAGGACTCTGAGGTCATGGCAGAGCCTTCTGAGGACATTCCACAACAGTAGACAGCTCTGGTCGGCTTGGAAATCTCTTCAGATAACATTTCAAGGGAAATGCCCTCTTGGTTTTGACTGGATATTCATATAAACTTTTTAAGAGATGAGTGATAGAGCTAACCCTTATCTGTAAGTTTTGAATTTATATTAAGTTTCATCCCATGTACAAAACCATTTTTCCTACAAATAGTTTTTGCGTTGGCAGGTGTAAAGGAAAGCAGAATGTTTTATTCTGAATTTTGCTTCAGTGACTTTGGGGGACAAATTAAAGTCCTAAAACTCTGATGGGGAAAAAAAAAAGAAAGTAACATCTTGCTGAAGATTGTTTAAAAACAGCCCCTTCCCTCAGTTGCTGCTGAGGTGCTGGGTTCCTCTGAGGAAGCTAAGGCCGCCTTGGGGTAAGGCCTTCACTTCATCTGGTGACTAGCACCACGCGTTACAGCCATCAGCCTAGTACCACCGCACCCCAACCCCAACTCTGAGCTCGGCTGCATCTACTCAGTCCTCATCCTGCACAATGATGAGGTGACCATCACGGATGATAAAATCAGTGTCCTCATTAAGACAGCTGATGTCAGCATTAAACCTTTCTTGCCTGGTCTGTTTGCAAATTCTCTGGCAAATGTCAACACTGGAAGCCTCTGCAATGTGGATGCTAGTGGACCTGCCCCAGTGGCCCAGGCTGCACTGGCTGGAGGACCCGCTCCCTCCTATGGAGCTGCTCCGGCTAAGAAGAAAGTGGAAGCAAAGAAAGAAGACTCTGAAGAGTCTGATAATGACATGGGATTTGGTCTTAATGACTAAACTTTTGTAACATGTTCAATTAAAAACTGACCTCTTTTAAAAAAATGCTGGGGGTCTTGCAGAAATTCAATCTGTAGTCAGAGGTGAAAGTGGCATGAGGATTAGCATTGCTGATATCAGATGGATCTTGACTGAAAGCAGAGAATAACAGAAAGAGGCTTATTTATGTTTTGTTGACTATGCAAAGGCATTTGACTGTGTGGATCATAATAAATTATTACTAACATTGAGAAGAAAGGAATCCCAGAACATTAATTATGCTCACGGGAAACCTATACATAGACTAAGAAGCTGTTGTCTAGACAGAACAAAGAAATGCTGCCTGGTTTAAAATCAGGAAAGGTGTGTGTCAGGGTTGTATCCTTTCTCCATTCCTATTCAATCTGTATGCTGAGCAAATAATTCGAGAAGCTGGCCTCTATGAAGAAAAATATGGCATCAGAATTGGAAGAAGATTCACCGGCAATCTCTTTTATGTAGATGACAAAACCTTGCTTACTGAAAGTGAAGTGAAGAGGGTTTGAAATATCTGCTGCAAATCAAGGACTACAGCCTTCAATATGGATTACATCTCAACATCAAGAAAACAAAAATTCTCACCATCAGATCAATAGGTAACACCATAATAGATGGAGAAAAGATTAAAGTTGTCAATGACTTAATTTGACTTGAATCCACAATCAACATCCAGAACAACAGTAGTCTAGAAATCAAAAGATGTGCTGCGACCCTGCAGAGATTGGTAGGTGGAGGGAGGGGACGGGGGCAAAAACTTCCACCAAAACAATGTACATGAATGAAACACAACATAAACAAATTACTGTATGCGAACCAACATTTTTTTTTTCCTAAGTGGTGAGGGGGAAAAAGAAAAAGACGTGCTACAGTGGGAAAATCTGCTATCAAAGACCTCTCCAAAGTGCTACAGAGTACAGATGTCATTTTAAGGACAAAGGTGCACCTGATCTAAGCTATGATCTTTTCAGCAACTTTCTATGCACATGAAAATTGGATAAGGATGACAGAAGTTGGCAAAGGATGACAGAAGGAGAGCCAATGCCTTTGAATTGTGGTGTAGAAGAGTACTGAATAACCCATGGGCTACAAAAAAAATAAACAAGTCTTGGAGAAAGTAAAACCCAGGTGCTCCTTAAAGGCAAGGACAGTGAAACTTCTTCTCACATACTTTGGACATGTCAGGAAAGACTAGTTCTTGGAAAGGTGGAGGTCAGAGAAAGAGAGGAAAACAAACCCTCAACAAAATAATTGACACAGTGGCTGTTAACAACCAGCTCGAGCCCATCAGAGAGGGTGGGGACAGAGCAGGGCAAGGTTCAGATCTGCTGCTCAGAGGATTGCTCTGAGCTGCAATCAACTTGATGGCACCTAAGAACCACAGAGATGAGATGAGAAGTTGCAGAGGGGAATACTTACTAGAGTGTAGTCACGTACTAATTTGGGTTAAGGGTAAGACAATACACAGTGAGTACGTGGAGATAACAAAGTATGCCCAAGGCAAAGGAAGACAGGCAAAAGCAAGAAAGAGTAAAAGGCAACAACTATAAATAGCATTGTTTTTGTTGTATGTACTCTCAAGTGGGAACCAACTTATAGCTGATCCTCCAGCAGGTTTTCAGAGGCAGTAAACTGCATGGGAGGAGACTATCTATCTTTCTTCTGTGGTGGATTCAACTACATACCATTGGATTGACAGTGCAATTTTTTTTATCACTAAGCCACCAGTTGTTGTTGTTGCTGTTAAATTATATGACTCCTAACAAGCCTATAAACAACAGATCTAAACCCTGTCCTATCCTGTGCCATCCTTATCATCCTCTACACATTTGAGTCTATTGCCACAGACACTGTATCAGTTTATCTTGTTGGGGTCTTCCTCTCATTCGCTGACCCTCCACCTTGCCAAGTATGAAGTCCTTTTCCAAGGAATAGACTCCCCTAACAATATGTCCAAAATTTTTGAGATGAAGCTTTGTCATCTTTGCCTCCGAGGAACATTCTGGTTGCACTTTCTCCAAGACATTTGTTTGTTTTTTTAGCGGTCCATGGGCTATCTGGCACTCTTCTCCAACACCACAACTCAAATGCATTGATTCTTCTCCTGTCATCTTTACTCGTTCAGTTCTTAGATGCATAGCAGGTGACTGGAAAGACTAGTTTGAAGTAGGCACACCTTACTCTTTAAATGGACATCCTTGCTCTTTAGGACTTTGGAGAGGTCCCTGACAGCAGACACTGCAACTAACTATAAATAGTATTGTTGTTGTTTGTTGTTGACTGCCTTCAAGTCAAGCATGACTCATAGTGACTGTATGAACAAAAGGCCTGAAGCCCCTCTACAACCAGGACATTTATCAAAGTTCATAGGGTTTCTGGAGGCATGCTGTTTAGGAAGTGGATACTACTCCTGTTTCCAACATTTACAATTTCATAATGACAGTTGCAAAGAGTGTGGCCTATGTGGGGTGGTGGCCCTCTGACCTTCACGTACTCATCAAAGGTGGATAATTCCTAACCACAAAATTCACAGAACAAAACCAATTCTGACGAGGCCCACTCACAGTTACAGGATTTCATAGGGAGGAAGAGGTGACATTTCAGGTTGGACGTAGGATACAATTCTTTAGTCAGCACAGCTTCTCAGGTGCGCTTGTAGGTCCTCTGACTTTTCAGGCCCAGGCTTTAGGCCATCGCTACAAAGCTCTCTTTGGACCCACACCTTCATTGATTGCTGGTCTAGCCTGAACCACTCATAACTGATCCTCCCTTGGGTTTCTGAGACTGTCAGCGACCTGGGAGGAGACTGCCCATCTTTCTCCTGTGGAGCCACTTAGTGTATCAGAACTGCAAGAAGAGTGCCGCCTTTGAGTTAGCAATGCAACACCCTGGTGACTGCATCACCAGAGCTCCCTGCAGAGCTTCAGTGGCTGATGGTTTTGGAAGCTGACTGCCAGGCTCTCTTAGTCCTGCCAATCACTGTGTCTCCTTCCAAGTCCTCCAGCAAACTTTGGCAAAGGCCTTTGGTACTGGCTCCACGGGGCCGCAATTCCAGCTCAGCTGTCTCCTATTAGCCTCTGGTTCTGTGCCACCTCTGCTTGCTACCATGGTGTCTCAATCTCTGTCTGTTTTCATCTCTCACAGGAATCTCTTTGGTCCTGAAAGACTGTACATTCTTTGCGGCTTCTTTCTTACTGGTAGCAAGATCCCCATTTTCTTCCAGGGAACCTGCTCAATTTGAGCTTGGCAGGATAGCAAAACTGATCAATCCCCTCATTAGTAGTCAATATATATATCTGCATGTTCCTATCTCAAAGGTGTTAGTTAGCTCATTATATTACATAATTACATCATGTATAGCATAGTACCACCCATTCATAGAGAGAAAGTTGAGACCAGTGGCTACAAAAGCCATTTTGAACAATTAATCTACTACTAATAAACAATAATTAACATATGGGTACACAGATTCCTGAATTGTACTAAGACTGTGAGTGTGGGATGGCATAGGGGAGTACATCCACAAGCACATAGGTTGTTGTTAGGTGTCATGGAGTCGAGTATGACACACAGTGACCCTATAACAACAGATCTGAACCCTGTCCTGTCCGGTGCCATCTCATCATTTCTGACACACGTGAGCCCACTGCTGTAGTCACTTGTGTCAATCTATCTCATCCTCCTCTCCTTCACTGGCCCTCCCCCTTTCCAAGCATAATAGGTTTGGCATATTTGTATAAGCTGCGAATATTTCCAGGTACATAGTAGAGCGATAGACCATACAGGGCGCAAAGTTATGCAAATTACTTGAAGGACTGACTCACTGGGCTTGAAAGTTTACGACTTTAAGAGTTTCAAGAGACCAATGTTCTGCAGCCTACTTGGATAAATAGCAACTGGGATTTTAAAAGCTTGCTCATGGCTTTCTAAGATACAACTAGTAGTGGTCCCTTCTAGTCTGGAGCAATGATGAAATCAAAGATTCATGAAAATAATTCGTTCAAAGGACTAATGGCTCATGTGAACCACAGCCTCTAACAGCCTGAGAAAGAAGTCCTAGCTAGATAGAGCCCCACTGCGATGACCAACCACACAGATAAGGATTGTAATACAAGATCCTGAAGAGATATGGTGGAGGTGTGGGGAGGAATGCAGAATAAAAAAAATTATAAAAAGAAAAACAGACTTACTGAGCTGATAGACTGGTGAAACTTCCAAGTCTGTGGACCTTGGACACATTTCAAATATGGAACTCAACCTACCCCTGGAGGGTTCAACTTTCAGCCAAAAAAAATTATAAAGTGAACAATAATATCCATCAAGAATATGTCTGTCAGAACAACTAAATTTATGAGACCAGAAAGGTAGTGTTTGACCACCCTTCTAAAGTTCAAAAGACAAGAAGGGGCAGGAAAGCTAAGTGGATGGAAATAAGGAACCAACGTAGTTGGAATGATGCTACATTGCAGGGATTTAAAAAATAACAACAAAAATAAACCACGAAAGAAAAGGCAGAATTTAGGAGAGACCATGGTAGGCTCAATCTTGGGAAAAGTGCAGCCAAGGTGCTCCTTGGAGGCAAGACTGGTCAAGCTTCATGTCTCATATGTTGGCCATGTTGCTAGGAGAGGCTATTCCTTGGAAAGAGATACCACACTTGGAAAGGTAAAGCTTCAGCAAAAGAGAGGAAGACTGAAATGAGATGAATTGACACAGTGACTCCAGTATTGGCTCAAGTATATCAGATCTAACGAGGGTGGCACAGGACAGGATTCAAGTCTATTGTTCATAGGGTCTCTATGAACCCAACCACATGGTGGTCTAATGGATAAGGAGTTGTGCTGCCAACCCAAAGGCAGATCCAGAAGCTGCTCTGCAGGATAAAGACGGACAATCTAACCTCCATGAAATTTATAGCCTCTGAAAACCTGTCGGAGGATCAGTTATGGGTTGATTCCAAGTCAATAGCAACTGAGTTTAAGTGTTTTTAAATTACTGCAGTAAGAGCGAAATCTAGTGGCACAGACCAGAGTTAGGTGCATTGTTCATCCAGAGGCTGTGCCTCTCTAGTGGTTCAAATGTACAAGCAGCCGCCTAAGGGAAAGATGGCAATATCCTTTCGTGTGATTCACAGTCTTGGAAACCCAAGGTAGGGTCAGTTATGAGTTGGTTCCAACCTGACGGCAATGACTTTGAGTTTTATGATAGTACTAAGACACCCTTTTTACCTGAAACTGAAGTCACTCATGGAAGGTGACCTTTAAGCCAGATAACAGACTGAGGAATGTGCTCCTCAAAACAATCAACTATTCAAGACCAAACAGACAACGTTTAACCCAAAAACCAAAACAGGACAAGGAAATTGGAGGGTGAGAATGAGAGTGCTGACCCATTGTAGGGACAGAAAACCAACGTCACAAAACAATGTGCCTCTAGACTGTGGGATGGGAAACTACAGTTTGAAGGCTGTATGAAAACAGGCAATGGATCAAATATGAACTCCTGGCCCAAGTTTGCAAAACTCTTTCCTAATCCTCAAGGAGTCCTGGCAGCACAGTGGTTAAAGTGCTCATCTCTAACCAAAATGTCCATGTTTTGTAGCCCCTGGAAACCTTTCCCCAGGCAAGATGCAGCAGTCTGCTTCCATAAATAATTACAGCATTGGGGGAGCTCTGGTGGCCTAGTGGCAAGAAGCTGCACTGCAATCCCAGAGACACACGGTTCAAATCCACCAGATGCTCTTCCGGGAAAGGAGGGACAATCTCCTCCTGTACCAGTCAGATCCGCTTTGACGGTACACACACACACACACACACACACACACACACACACACACACACACTAATAAAACAATAAAAAAAAATTACAGCATTGGAACCCTTGTTGGGCAGTTCTTCTCCATCCTGTGGGGTCTCAGGGGACTCGCCTGGAGGGCAGTGGGCTGAGCTGGGTTTCTTTTTCATTAACACTTTACTCCTTAAGAAAGCTTAACCTCCTTGCAGTCATAAAGATAATTTCAGTATTTTTTCCCTTAAATGTTTTAAAGTTTTGCCTTTCACATTTAAGTTGGTAATCCATCTAGAATTTATTTTTGTGTAGGGGGTAAGGTAGGGATATAATTTCATATTTTGCAACATGAATAAGCAATTATCCCAGTTCAATTTAGCAAAATGCCCGTCCTTTCCCCTGGAGAGCTTCTGCACAGCCTGAATAACAAGTAGTTCTGCATATGCATGAGCCTCTTCCTGGGTTCTCTATTAAACTTTATTGGTCAAATTGTCTCTCCCTAGGGGAACACTTCAGTATCTCCTACTAGGGAAAGTCCTCCCACCTTCCTTTTCAGGAAGAAAAAAATCTTAAATATTCTTGGGCTTTTAGTTTTCATAAAGTTTTTGAACCAGGCTCTCCTACACCATGAAAACCTGTGGAGATTTTTATTGGAATTGAATTAAATCAATAAAGCAATGTGGAGAGAAATTAAACAATATGGCATCTTCCTAGCTACCAACGTAGCACTCTTTCTATACTTTTTAGGTCATCCTTAAAGCTTGATCATTTCTTTGGACAGGCATGCTCATCTTTGTTGACATATATTAAAAAGAGATAGAAAAGGGCCTCAGATATACATTTATCAATGTTCATAGCAGCACCATTCACAAGAGTTAAAGAGTGGAAAAACTCAAGTAGCCCTCAACAGATGAATGGATAAGCAAAATATGGTATAGCCACGTAATGGATTCTTATTCAGCTACAAAAAGTATAAAATGCTACACACAAAAATATTATTCTAAATGAAGTAAGGGAGCTCTCGTGGCCTAGTGGCAAGAAGCTGCTCTAAAATCCCAAATGCACGCAGTTTGAAGCCACCAGCTGCTCCATGGGAGAAGGATGGGCAATCTCCTCCCGTGTTATTAACTGCCTCTAAAAACCCACTGGAGGGTCTGTTATGGGTCAGTTCCAACTCTATGGTACACAACAACAACAACAACAACTGAAATAAGTCAGATATAAATGGATAAGGATTGTATGATCCCACTTAGATCAAATACTTACTAGCTGTTGTTGATAGGTGCGGTTGAGTTGGCTCTTACAGTAAACCTCTATGCAACAGAACAAAACTTTGCCTGATACTGAACCATCTTCAAAACAGCTGCTGTTCTTTTTTTTTTTTTTAAGAGAATGAAGCCTTTATTTCCTTGTTTCACATAAAGCTGGCAGAGTTGGTGGCTACAGCTGCTGTTCTTAAGCTCACTGTTGCAGTCACCATGCCAGCCCATCTTTGTGAGGGTCTTCCTCTTTTCCTTTTGACTTTTTGTTTTAGAAACATGATCTTCTTTCCCAGGATTGGCTCCATTTGATAGCATGCCCAAAGTATGTGATGCAACGTTTAACCATCCTGGCTTCTAAGGAGTGCCCTAGCTACACTTCTTCTAAGGTATCCCTGCTGTTCTTTTCGCTGCTATTAGGTGCCACTGCACCAACTATGACTCCTAGTAATCCTGTGAGCAACAGACCTGAATCCTGCCCTAGCCTGCACCATCCTCACCAGTTCTGATACGCACGTGTCCATTGTTACAGTCACTGTGTCAATCCACCACGCAGAGTTTTCCTCTCTTCTCTGACCCTCTGTCTTTCCCAGCATGATGTCTTTTTCCAAGGACTGGTCCCTCTTAACAACATGCCCAAAGTACAAGACAAAGTTTCACGATCCTTGTCTCTAGGGTCCACCCTGTTTGCATACCTTCCTTCAAAACAAACTAGGTGTTTTTGGCAGTGCATGGAATATTCAGTACTGTTCTCCAACACTACAATTCAAAGGCATTGAGTATTATTCTGTCATCCTTATGTCCAAGTTTCAGATGCGTAGGAAGCAACTCAAAATACCATGGTTTGGATCAGGTACACCTTAGTCTTTTAACTGACATTTAAATTTGCTCTTTACCACTTTAGAGATCTCCTTGACAGAGATATTCCTAAAGCAACATATCTTTTAATTTCTTAACTATTAACAAAGATGTTGACTATGGATCCAAGTAAAACGAAATCCTTGACAACTTTAATCTTTTCTCTATCATGATGTTGCCTATTGGTCCAGTGAGGAGGAATTTTGTTTTCTTGATATTGAGATGTAATCCACATTGATAGCTGTAATCTTTGATCTCCTTCAGTTGGTGGTTCAAGTCTTCTTCACTTTGTGCAAACAAGTTTGTATCCGGTGCAAAATACAAGTTCTTGATGAATTTTCCACCAATCTAGATGCCATATTTGTCTTCATTTAGTGCAGCCTCTTGAATGATTTACTGAATAGGAATAGAGAAATGACATAAGCCTGATACACATCTTTCCTGATTTTAAACCATGCAGTGTTCCTTTTTTTCAGTCAAGACAACTGCTTCATGGTCTATGCATAGCTTTTACATGAGCACAGATAAGTATTCTGGAATTCCCATTCTTCTCAGAGTTAGCCATATTGTATTATGATCCACATAGTCAAATGCCTTTGAGTAGGCATTAAAACACAGTAAATACCTTTCTTTATATTCTCTATTTTCAGCCAACATCCACTTCACATCAGTTACAGTATCATGCATGTCACAATCTCTTGCAAACCCAGCTTGAATTTCTGGCAGTTCCTTGTCCATGTACAGTTCCAAATGCTTTTTAATAATCTTCAGCAAGATTCTTTCTTACATGCGACATTAATTATCTTATTTTCCAATTTCCACATTCTGGGCAATCACCTTTTTTTGGGAAGGGGAACAAATATGGCTGTCTTCCGATCAGTTGGCCAAGTAGCTGTCCTGCAAATTTCGTGGCATAGGCTAGAAAGTTCTATTGCTCATCTATGGTATAGTCAATATTCTTCATAAAAACTGTAATTCAAAGGCATCAACTCCTTTGGTCTTCTTTATTCATTGTCCAAATTTCAAATACATAAGCAACTGAAAATACCATAGCTTTAGACAGGCACACTTTAGGCTTTAGTCAGGAAATAACTTGATAGGGACTACACCACCAGAGGTCCCTCACACTTTAGTTTTTGGCACTTTAAAGAGATCCTTGACAGCAGATTTACCCAAAGAAATATATTGTTTGATCTCCTGCTTGCTGGGTGTTGATTGCAAATCCAAGTAAAATGAAAGAGATGACCAATTGTTTTCTCCATTCACCATTGATATTGCTTAATGTTCAGTTGTGAGAAATTTTGTTTTATTTAGACTGAGGTATAACTCATAATGAAGATTTCTGATCTTCTTCAGTAAATGTTTCAATTCTTCATCACTGTGTGCATGCAAAGTTATATCATCTGTACAATGGAAGTTGTTGATGAGTCTTTCTCCAATCCTGATGCCACAGTATTCTTCAAAGAGAAGAGTTTTCATAGCTTCTAGAATTAATTTGTTCAGAATACAGACACAATCCTTACACACATCCTTCTAATTTTAAACTATTTGGTATCTCCCTTGTTTTATTTGAACAATTGCTTCTTGGTCAATGCACAGATTCTGCACAAGTACAGTTAAGCATTCTGGCACCCTCATTCTTCACAATGTGGTATGTACACTTTGCATAGGCAAGAAAGCACAAGTAAATGGCTCTCTGGTATTCTCTGTTTTCAGCCAAGATCTAGCTG
This sequence comes from Elephantulus edwardii, assembly GCF_000299155.1. Classification (NCBI taxonomy): domain Eukaryota; kingdom Metazoa; phylum Chordata; class Mammalia; order Macroscelidea; family Macroscelididae; genus Elephantulus; species Elephantulus edwardii. Next base: position 3,894,346 of record NW_006399926.1, read on the forward strand.
ACATCAACAATCTCTTATGTTACACACTGCTTCTGAATCCAGCTTGAATTTCTCGTAATTCTCTGTTGATGTGTTGCACCAGCCACTTAAAAATAATCTTCAGCCAGATTTTACTGGTATGTGTTCATTAATTATTATTATTATTAATAATAATATTGTTACATAATTTCCACATTCTGTTTAAGTACCTGTTTTTTTTAAAAACAGGGACATATATGAACCTCATCCAAGCAGTTGGCCAGGAAGCTGTTTTCTTAAGTATAGACAAGTGAGCATACCCAAGGCTGCATCTGTTTGCGGAAACATCTCAATTGGTATTGCATCAATTCTTTTTTTAAAAAATTCTGATTTATTTACAAAATTTGAATACATTGTTTTTCACAAAAGATCCTTTCCATTTCATTCACCGCACCCACCCATTGAAGGTATTGCATCAATTCTTACAGTCTTTTTTGCAAGTATCTTTAGGACAACCCAGATTTCTCCTTCATTGAATCTTGATCACATGCTACTTCTAGAAATGGCTCAGTGTCAACCAGTTCTTCTCAGTACAGTGACTGTCTTCTTTCCGTCTTTTTTTTTTATACTCCTTACACTTACATTATTAAGTATTTTGCCCATAGAATTCTTTGGTACTGAAACTCAAGCCTTGAATTTTTTCCCTCTCTTTAGTTCTTCAGGTTGAGAAATGTAGAGCTGTTCATCCCTTTGGGTTTTCTAAATTCAGGTCTTTTCACTTTCATTGTAGCACTTTATCTTTTTGAGCTTCCTTGTCCTTTGAAATCTTCTGCTCTGCTCTTACTTTATGTCTCTCTTTCACTTGCACTTCTCTGCTTTCTAAAGCAAGTGTCAGGATCTCTTCTGACATAATTTCTTTAAAGGCTTACAATTTTTAGTTTATTGAAGCTTTTTGTCTTTCCTCTCTTCCTTGTCTTTTTAATGATCTTCTACTTTCTTCATGGATGATGTCCTTGATGTATTCGCATAACTCATCTGGTATTCAGTCATCCGTGTTCAGTGTAGTAACTCTATTTTTTAGATTGTTTCTAAATCCAAGTGGGATGTACTCAAGGCTATATTTGGCTCTCATGTGCTTGTTTTCAATTTTTTCAGCTTTTAATTGGGTTTTCATATGAGTAGTCGACAGTTTGTTCCACAGTTAATCCCTGGCCTTGTTCTGCTTGGTGATCATAAAGAGATAGTCCATTTGGTTTTTGTGTATTCCTTCAGGCAAGGTCAATGTGTATAAGGTGGCTTTTATTGTGTTTTTTAAAAACTACATTTGCAATTAATAAGTCAATGATACAAAATTCAACCATATAATCTCCAGCCTCATTTCTATAATCAAGCCCATGTTTTCAAAATACAAAGAAGTCTTTTTCACCAACTTTTGCATTGCAAACACCACTTGTTACAAATGCAGTTCGACTGCATGTTTGAGCCGTTTCAGATTATGGAAGTTGGTAGAAATCCTAAATGTATTTTTAATATGTGAATAGTAGTTATATTAACAGATCTTTCTTGTATATGTATCTCTGGAGAGAGAGAGAAATATTATATTATCACTGACAACATTGTACTCCAAATCTTGAAATGTTCTTATTTACAATCATTAGGACAACATTTCTCCTCAATCTGTCATTCTTGGCATAGCAGACCTTACCATTATCTGACTGAAAAGAGCCAGTGCCAATCCATTTCAGTTCACTAATTCCTAGGATATTGATCTTTAATGTATTCTATTTCATTTTCGATAACTCCCAATTTTTCCCAAATCATGTTTTGTGCAATCTCTGGTTCAATTATTAATTGATACTTGCTGCTGCATTTCCTCTTTCTGAGTTGTGCCACCTTAGTAGGACCCTTCATTGGCTGAATGCTCTTCTTCATCCTTGTCATTAAGGTAGACTACTCCAATGAGGTAGGCAGCTCTTATAGCCTGGTGGCAAGAAGCTGAACTGCAATCCTGAAGGCACACGGTTCAAGTTTACCTGCTTCTCTATGGGAGAGAAGTAATCTCCTCCTGTACGATTAACTGCGTCTGAAAACCCTGTGGAGGGTCAGCTATGAGTTGATTCAGACTCGATAGTATACAACTACTCTGATGAGGCACTCTTTCTGAGTCATATTTTGAGTGCCTTCCTACCTGAAAGGCTCATCTTTGGATATTATACCAGACATGGTATGCTGCTATCCATGGGGCTTTGAGGGTCCCTAGTCTATCATAGTCCAGGTGCTCTGCTGAAACCTGCCCATCATGGCTGACCCTGAAGGTGTTTGAAATATTGGTGGCATAGCTTCCAGCATCACAGCAACACACAATCACCACACTGCAACCTACTGGCAGATGAGTGGTAGCACAACATATCTACAGCGGGCTACTGCGCAGACGAAAAGTAGATGAGAGGTTACCAGCAACTGGGAAGAGGGAGAATTAGGGAGTGGTTTCTCAATGGGTACAGAGGTTCTGTGGAAGGATGATGCCAAACTTTGGAAACAGAGTTCTGGCTTCACAACACAGGTCTGTGTTTTATGCTTTCTAAGAAATACAGCTCATCCCAAAGAAACAAAGGTATTTGCCAGTTGTTTCTTCTAACAGAATTGTAAGTTTTGTCTTTACATTTGGCTGCAAAAATCCATGTCAATTTTTGTGAATGGTTTCAAATGGAAGCCCTGGGGACATAGTGGTCAAACCCTCAGTCAGCAGTTCAGTCCCCTCAGCTGTGCCTGGGAGAAAGGTGGGGTGGACATCTGCTTTCCTAAATAATAGAACTTTGAAAACCCTATAGGGCGAGTCTACTTTATCCCATCGGGGTGCTGAGTTAGAATAAATTTGACAGCGATGGGCTTGGTTTGGTATTTTTGTGTGTGTGGTGGAGGGGGTATGTGTGTGTTTACATGGGCACGTATGTGCTCCAGAGTAGGAGTCATAGCACATTTCTGCATAAATCTACTCAGTTGTGGTACCACTTGGTGAAATGACATAATTCTTCCCCCATTAAATTCCTAAGTCCTTCTGTCAAAAATGATCCTTATATGTGTTTCCTCAGCATCGCCTACCGAGCATGCACAGATGTGTGGATGAGCAGGAAAGGGTTGCTGGCTTGAGCAGTAGGGAGTCGTGAGAACCCCTGGCTTGCTCACTTAACTTGGCCCCATGTGGGGGACGGGGCTGAGTGAGAAGACCAACAGGCCTGGAATGTAAGAAGTATGGGCTCCTGAGCTTTCAGCTGATGCCCTTTGAACCTTGCCACCGATCCCTGGGGATGACTTGACCAGAACCCAACCAAATGAAGAGAGGATGATCCATGTTGTGAACTAGGGTAGATTGCTGCAACCAGATAGCTTGCCCTGGACTGGACTTTGTGGCTGCAGATGCTCAAAGTCTCCAAGTTGAACAGAGGGTCCTACAGCAAAATGAGCATGCTTGTTCCCTCAGAGTACTGGTTTGATGTTGTTATTAAGTGCCATCAAGTTGCCTGCGACTCATAGCGACCTTATGCACAACAGCCCTAAACCCTGTTCTATCCCACTGCAATCTTACTGTCTCCAACACACCTATCCCCATTACCCCATTACTGGTTTGACAGGGATGGCCAAATCAGAAATTGCCTAAAAGGGAGATACTAAAGCATGAAGTAGCTGGCTTACATACCTTCACAAAAGTAGTTATCAGGAACACTGTTAGGAGGGGAAACTCTACCGTACAAATGAACAAAATATAATTTAAATGAAAGGCTGTATATAATATCATGATATATAATCATGAAACACGATGATTAATAATATAATGATAAAGATATTAATAAAATTTATCCTCATAATTATGGGACTATTTCTGGATTTTCTAGTTTATTAGTCTAGTTCACAATTTGACCTGCTGCCTGTTTTTCTAAATAAAGTACTTTATTACCAAATATCCACACCCATTCATTCCTTCATGTCCTGTCTGTCTGTGGCTGCTTCCTCACTTCACTACCAGAATTGAGCTATTGTGACAGAGACAGTATATGGCTGTAAAGACAATTTACTATCAGGACCTTTACAAGAAAGTCTGCCCACCCCATGTCTAACCTTAGTTACATATAATTCTAAAGCCACTGACTCATACATTTAAAATTAGTTAAAATAGCAAATTTTGGTATAAATTCAAACAAAAACCTCTACTACTGTCAAGTCAATTTTGGCTCATAGCATGCCTGCAGGACTGAGCAGATCAGCTTTGGGGCTGGAAAGCTTTGGGAAAGCAGACAGCCTCAGCTTTCTCCTCTGGAGCAGCTGGTGGGTTTGAACTGCTGACCTTGCACTTAGTTGTTTGTTGCTGTTATAGTGTATTAACAAGTTGGAGCTGACCCTTAGCTGACCCTCCAGTGGGTTGTCAGAGTCAGTAAATCTCACAGAAGAGGAGATTGCCCATCTTTCTCCCATGCAGCAGCTGATAGATTTGAAAGACTATCTTTGGATTGGCAGTGCAATTCCTTACCACTAAACAGAGTGTTTGGTGGAACATTCCGATTAAAACAAGCTTGGAAGCAGGAGTGGCATCCACTTCCAAAATAGCTTACCTCTAGAAACTCTATGAACTTAGAGGAATAGTGAAAGTTATCTAAGTGTCCAGGACTTTCATTCATAGGGCTGCTATGAGTTGTCTACGACTCGATGGCACTTAACAACACCACCATCACCACCACAAGCCACCAGAGCTCCTCCTCACTAAGTAGCTGTGAAATTTAACCTCTGCACCACCAGGGCTCCTTTTGTTATATATTTATCACAATAATGAAATTAAACAAAACAACAAAACACAACCTACGACAAAAAACCTTACAGGGAGCTCTGGTGGCCTAGTGGCAAGAAGCTGAACTGCAATCCCAGAGGCACACAGTTTAAATCCACCAGATGCTCTCCTGGAGGGATAATCTCCTCCTGTACCAGTCAGATCCAATTTAATGATACACACACACACACACACACACACACACACACACACACACAATACCCCCCCCAAAAAAAGTTATAGGTGGCCTAAATTTCTAATTTCTTCAGGGGATCTTCCACCCTTGTCCCTCACAAGCAATTTCTCAGGACTATATTATATATATTTTAATTGTCTGATAACATAGAGGTCACACTAAACTTTCTAACATCTTTTTAAAAATCATGATGAAAAACCTCAATTAGTTTTTAGTACGCCTGTACATTTTTTCTTATTTTACTTTAAGGATTAGATTTAGGTTTTCCCTGGCCTGATTATATTTTTTTAACTGCTACAGTTTCAAATGAAACAGCCACACTAAACTCGCTGAGTTTATTTCATTTTTCAAAATTATATAAAGACAGTTTTATCTGAATAGAAACTGAAAAGAGTATAATCTGGTAGCTCGCCCTTCCAAAGCTCCAGGGTTCTTAAGGGGGAAGGAAGAGAGAGTTTGGAACCAACAGCATTGGGACCCTTCTCCAAGGACCTCGTGGCAATTTCAACCCATCTCTTGACTCTCACTTGCATCTCATCCAATTTTGTGGCCAAATCTGCTGTCTGTCAATATACATTTTCTTTTTTTGTTGTTGTTGACCACCCAGTTTCCAGTAAGATAATTTCAACTCAAGACAATCATATGCATTTCTGAGCAGAACTGTGACTATAAATAGAAGTTTCAATGACTGATTTTAAAGAATTTTTTTTCTTTCATACTGGTTTATTTACAAAGTTCATATATATTGTTTTTCACACTAGATCCTTCCCATTTACCCTCCCCTCACTCTACCCATTAAATAGTGTGACCCTATGATTACCTTCCTGCTCATCCTCTTCCTTCTGCTCTTACACTCCTGGTCGCGAACCCTCATACACATTTTACTACTTATCTATTTTTACAATAATTGTCTAATGACTAATTTTTCAGATGTAAATCAACAGGCCCTTCTTCCCAGTAGCCTGTTGGGCAGACTCAAACATGCAGGACTCTTCTTTGCTATGAAACTCCAACCTTTAGCATGAATGTGCCTTGTTTAAAAAATTACATTTCTCAGCCCCCTTTCCTCCATAAAGGTTATATGTTTCTACTTTGTCCAATGAAATGTGGGCAGAATTGTTAGAGGGAAGCTTCTGAGAAAGCACTTTTTAAGATAACATAGTCTAGCAATGCCTGGTCTCTTCTCTTCTGAAACAAGAGAGAATGAAGAACACCGAAGTCTCAAGGGAGGAACTAGTCCAAAGGACTGAGGGCCACACGAACCACAGCCTCCTCTGAGACCAGGGGAACTGGATGAAATGCCAGGCATGCTGCCCAGGTCCACAGCAGAAGGTCCATGTTAGAGTGGGTAAAAATGTACAGCAAAAGTCAAATTAATAAAACCTCCAAAACCGCAAAACAAAACCCAGAGGAACCCAGGGACTACTGTCCTAACACAACCTTCTAACTTGAAACTGCACACTCCTGAAGGTCACGCTCCAGCCAAATACTAGACAGGCCTGTGAAATAAATAAGAACACTTGTGAAGAAGGTGCACCTTAGAACAGTCATCTAGTCAAGACCACTGGAGCAACACTCACCTGAACCCAAAGATGAAAAGGCAGAGAGGGTCCAGGAAACCAGAGATGGGAGGAAGTGTTGATATACTGCAGGAATTGTAGCCAATGTCATGGATCAGTGTGTACATATGTTGATGATCTGGAAAGCTAACTTGCTATCCAAGCTTTCACCTAAAGCACAATAAAATAGCCAAAAATAAAAAAAGACAACACTGACTCCTGCCCTTTGTCTGTCCCCCTGTTCCTATTGGGAACCCTGATTATATCATGGAATAACCATCCCAACCTGGCACTCCGAGTCCTTCTGACTTCTTCCACTGGAAAGAAAAACGAGCAGCTAACTTGGGTGAACCTCCATTGTTCAGATTTCCTAATAGGTGCAGCCAAGTCAAGTCCAACAATGCAGGCTCTGGACTCGGTCCTCCAGCTCCACCTCCTTAGGGTGGCCCCTCTCATCAGGTGACTCTGTCAGCTACAGCCTTTCCCTTTTCTGCCCACCCAGGCAGCCCCCCCACTATGCCCAATCCACCATCATTTGCCCCCTCCACACCCCAGGTTTGGCAGTATTTGTCTTCCTGCCAGGAGGGAGGAGATTTTATTTACCTTTATCTCTCACTTCACTTCAAGAGACAATAAGGCCATGCATACAAAAACCACTCAACTAATATCTGGTACATTATACAAGTAAAACCTGAATTTTAATATCCCAAGTGGAATAAAGTTCCACTAGATTGCCTAATGATCTTCCTTTATTTATTTTTTTTCCCTAGCCAAGAATACAGTCTTACTTTTATGTAAAAATTCTGTTTTCTGCACTGACCTTGCTCCTGACTAGCAAAGGTAACATTGTTGTTGCTGTTGTTAGGTGCCATGGACTTGAGTACGATTCATGGTAATCCTATGAACAACAGATTTGAACGCTGTCCTTGTCCTGTGCCAACCTCATTTCATCCAAACCCTGTCTTCTCACATCAAGGCTGGGATTAGAGAACATGAGAAGCCACACTCGGAAGTGTGACAAAACAGGGGATGCAGGGAAGTGCCCAGAGAAAGCAGAAGATACACTGGCAACTCGGGGGGGGGGGGGGCTGTCACAGCCAGGGCTCCTTGTGGGGAGCTTTTACGTACAACTTCATTTGTGAAAGAGCTTACTTTCATTTGGGAGCATTCAGCTCCCAAAATGGCAAGTGTCTCGTCATCCATTAAGCTCAGATCTACAAATATAAAGCTGAGGAGGGAAGCGCGAGGCAGCAAGGAGCAGACCTCCCCAGAGCTGAGCTGTAGGAGAGGCCCCTGAGCTTCGCCCTAGGAAGTCTCTACTCCTTCTTCTGCCACCACAGGTGTGCACTGAACCGAGATCACACCCAGAAAGTGGAAATTCTACCACTGCACTGCCAACGCCCCCCTCCTTAACACCACTCTCCCTGAAAATTCAACACACCTTCTACAGCCTTGGAAATAAGAAAGCAAAAGTATGAACAGGTCTATCTCACAGGGAAAATATTCTGATTCATAGCAAACCCTCCATTGGGTTTCTGAGGCCATAAATCTTTATGAGAGGGGAGGAGACTGCCTTTCTCTTGTGCAGCACCTGATGGATTGGAATTGCCAACCCTCCAGTTAGCAGCCTAATATGTAATCACCAGAAAAAGCGCATCTTGTTTGGAGAAGTAGAGCATCAGTGAAAGAGAGAACGGTCCTTGAGAAAAGAGCAGTGGGAAGAGGGGGGTGTCCCAGTCTGACTTCTACCCTTTTCATAACGGAGAACTTTCCACATCAGTAACATCCATAGCACCATGTGAATTGTTATGTGATCAGACATGCCATTCTAAATGCTCCTGCACCTATTTCTACCAATCATTGAGTCCAAAGTTTGTTGCAACTTGATTCACGCACTTTACTCATAGCTATGGGGTGTATTAGGGAAATATATTGGGAGTTAGGGGAGGAAGCAAAGAATATCACACAACACAAGTCCAGGATTAGTCCAGAAGTCCCAAGCCAGATTGTTGTTGTTGTTGTTATGTGCCACCGAGTTGCCTGCAACTCATAGTGACCCTATGTACAACAGCTCTGAAGCCTGCCCTGTCCTGAGCCTGTGTCACTGACTCTGACACACCTACCCCCATGACTCCAGTTACTGTGTCAATCCATCTCATCCTGGGTCTTCTTCTCCTGCTCTGTCCCCCCACCCTTCTGAGCATAAAGACTTCTCCAAGGATCAGTCCCTCCTGGCCACATGCCAAAGTATGTGAGACAGAGCTTCAAAATCCTAGCCTCCAAGGACAAACTTGGGTTCACTCTCTTCCAAGACAGACCTGTTTGTTCTCTTGTTGGCCCATAGTATGTGCAAGACTCTTCTCCAGCATCACAACTGAAAGCATTGATCCTTCTTCTGTCATCCTTAGTCATTGTCCAACTCTGAAGCATAATTGTGAAGACCATGGCCTAGATCAGGCACACCTTAGTCTCTGGATTGACATCGTTGCTTCTCAGTGCTCTTGAGAAGTCCCTGACAGCAGATTTACCCAATGCAATTCATCTTTTGATTTCCTTGCTGCTGGTACCAAAAGTGTTGATTGCAGAGCTGAGCAAGATGAAATTGTTAACAACTTCAACCTCTTCTCCATCTATCATGATGCTGCCAATTGGCCCAGAGGGGAGAATCTTTGTTTTCTTGATGTTGAGCTTCAATCCATATTAACGACTATAGTCCTTAACCTTCTGCAGCAAGCACTTCAGATCTTCCTCAGTTTCAGCAAGCAAGGCTATGTTATCTGTATATCACAGGTTGTTGATTACTCTTCCTCCAATCCTGGAGCCATATTCCTCCTCGTAAAGCCCCTCTTTAATAATCTGTTCTGCATATAGATTGAAAATGTATGGAGACAGAATACATCCCTGATGCACTCCTTTCCTGATTTTGAACCATGCAGTGTTTCCCTGCTCTATTCTGAGGGCTGCTTCCTGGTCCAAGTATATTTTTCACATGAGCACAATCAAGTGTTCTGGGATTCCCATTCTCCTCAAGGTTAGACATAATTTGTTGTGATCCACACAGTCAAATGCCTTTGCATAGTCAACAGAACACAGACATTTCTCTGGTAATCTCTGCTTCAAGCCAAGATCCATTTGACATTGGTGACAATGTCTCTAGTGCCATGACTTCTTCTAAACCCAGTTTGTATTTCTGGTAGTTCTCTGTTCATACACTGTTCCAGTCATTTTTAGATAATCTTCAGCAGGATTTTGTTTGCATGTAATATTAGCAATATCACTTGATAATTTCCACACTCTGTTGGGTCACCCTTTTTTGAATGGGAATAAATATGGATCTCTTCCAGTCAGTTGGCCAGGTAGTTGTCCTCCAGATTTCTTGGCACAATCTGGTGAGTGTGCCCAGGGCAACAACTGTTTGTTAAAATATGCCAATTGATATTTCTTCAATTTTTGCAGCCTTGTTAATGAGGTGCAGTTCCTAAAGTAGTGAAGGTCCAGGTTTGGTTCAGCAGCACAAATGCAAGAAAAAAAATTTAGTTTTCTTAATTGTCCAGCAAATTTTACCTCAGAGAAGTTACAAGTCAGCTTTTCCTTCAAGCATCCAGCAAGCAAAACCTTTAACTGTAGCTCTATTTCTAGGGTTCCTCTGACTACACTTTGCCACAATCTCTTCACAGCAGTGTCATGGTCTCTTTACCTTCTCTCTACCACCATGTTTCACAGCATGGAAAGTGCCCTCTTATATCGGTCCCATGCCTGCAGTTAAGGTAGCTGGAGACCATACCCTCAATGGGGACAAACACAATGGCTAGAAAAGCCAATCCTCAAGCTTTCTGATACCACAACCCTCAATAAGATGGGTTGACACAATGACTGCATCAATTGGTTAAAGCAGAGACTGTGAGGAAGGTGCAGGATTGGGTGGGGTTCATTCTGTTTTACACAAGGTCACCATGAATTGGAACTGACTCAACAGGGTGTCTAGGTTAAGGGAAGCATGGTAACAAAGTCAGAAAGCCTCAGGATCATAACCAAAAGTCTTAAGACACTAGACTGTATAGATGAGACAATGTTAGCTGCCTATTCAGAGGGTTAAATATGGAAAGGGGGTTTCCCAAGTGTCACTTTGCCAAATTAGTGGGTGTGGACTTGGGAGTTGCTGGGCTTGCCTGCAACATCAGTCCATCAGCAAAACTGACAAAGAGGAAAGGAGGTCCTTCCCAAAGAAAACAAAGGAAGAACAATCATCACCGTTAGAGCCATTCTGGGTATTGTGGACACAGAGGCTGAAGTCTTTCAGAAGATTCAGAATGGCCTCCTACAAGGGCAAGGTTTAAATGACAGGGGGGCTGAGAGGCACAGCTTCCAGCCATTCCTCAAAGTTTTAGATCCCTGGACAGTTAATTCCTAATCACCTTAATAGATAATTCATGAGAATCTATCATGTGCCAGGTTCTGTGCTGAGTGCCACAAATATAAAGACAGAGTTGTTAGAAGCTCATCTCTATAAAGTTCAACTGTCAAGAGGGGACAGAGATAAGGCAAACAGGTAAAAACAGGACATTTCATCACAGCGATCAATTCTGCAATAAGTACAGGTAGCTCTCAAAGCACACACCATGGTTTTCTCAGCCAGATTTGGAGGAAAGGGAGATGGTCAGGGTGGGCTTCCAGGAGGAGGTGACCTTTAATATATGAGACATCTGGGTTATGTCTTGTCAACTTTAAATTAATGCCTGAGAGCAGAGGCAGACTTGCTTTAATTAAACCTACTATAGAGGTGCCACGACCGTGGCACTAGAGATACTGTAGCTGATGTTAGATGGATCTTGGCTGAAAGCAGGGAATACCAGAGGAATGTCTATCTGTGCTTCATTGACTATGCAAAGGCATTTGACTGTGTAGATCATAACAAACTGTGGCTGACTCTGAGAAGAATGGGAATCCCAGAACACTTGATCGTTCTAATGCAAAACTTATACTTGGACCAGGAGGCAGTCATCAGAACAGAGCAAGGGAACACTGCATGGTTCAAAATTGGGAAGGGCGTACGCCAGGGATGCATCCTATCTCCATACCTCTTCAACCTATATGCAGAACAGATTATCCGGGAGGCTGGGCTCTATGAGGAGAAATGTGGGGTCAGGATTGGTGGACGATTTATCAACAATCTGCGTTATGCGGATGACACAACCCTGCTTGCTGAAACTGAGGAGGACCTGAAGCACCTGCTGCAGAGTGTCAAGGACTGCAGCCTGCAATATGGATTGAGGCTCAATGTCAAGAAGACAAAGATTCTCACCACTGGACCAATCGGCAGCATCAGGATGGATGGTGAAGAGATTGAGATTGTACACAGCTTTAGTCTGCTTGGCTCCATAGTCAACAGTCTTGGCACCAGCAGCCAGGAAATTAAAAGGCGCATTGCCATGGGAAAGTCTGCTGTTAGGGACCTCTCCAAAGTGCTGAAGAGCAGTGGTGTCTCTCTGGAGACTAAGGTGCGTCTGATACAGGTCATGGTCTTTGCAATCACCTGTTATGCATCAGAGAGTTGGACAATGACCAAGGAGGATAGAAGGAGAACTGATGCCTTTGAGCTGTGGTGCTGGAGAAGAGTACTGAGAATACCATGGACTGCTAGGAAAACAAATAGATTTGTCCTGGAGAGGGTTAAACCGGGTGGCTCCTTGGAGGCAAGGATTCTGAGGCTCCGTCTAACTTACTTCGGACATGTAGTGAGGAGAGACCGGTCCTTGGAGAGGGACATCATGCTTGGGAGGGTGGAGGGACGGCGCAGGAGAGGAAGGCCCTCTATGAGGTGGATTGATTCAGTGACTGGGATAATTGGAATGGGAGTGTCAGAGACAGTGCGATTGGCACAGGACAGAGCGGAGTTTAGGGTTGTTGTACATAGGGTCGCTATGAGTCGCAGGCGACTCGACGGCACATAACAACAACAACAACAACAACTATAGAGGAGTCTCTGGGCCTACTATGGAGGAGTCTGTGGGAGGGACAGTTAATGGAAACGTATGTGGTTCAAACTTGTCTATGTTAGCCTTGAAAGACAGGCCTGGCAATCCGCTTCTGAAAAGTCAGGGACTTGAATACACTATGGTGTGAAGTTCTACTCTGTGACTACCTTGAGTGGGAACCACCCCAGAGACAATTAACTGGTTTGAGGTTTTATTTGGGTGACTAGGGAAGGCGCTCTACTCATGCTAACTTAGTCTCACACTTAACTCTTTTTTAGCTGCTGCTCACTTCTACCAGATCTCTGAGAGTCTCCCTTGGCCCTGTCTCACAGCAGCAGCCTGGCTTCCACTGCCCAGCAACACGAGCACTTCCCCCTGTTGGACATTTTTCCACACCCATTCTCAACTCCTGCTCCTGCCCTTCCCCTAAGCTGGCCCCTCACCATGGACCCTGTCCCACTCCTTCCTGACTCCACTCTGCTGGCTTGGGTTCCTCTGTCTCCATACATGCATGCCCTCCCCATTTGAGATAATGTCTATGCCCTGATGCCCTTTTGAGCTCCGCCCTATTTTTCTCTTTTCTGTCAAACCTGTAGGAAGGGCCGTCTGGCCTAATGCCTCCACTTCCTCTCTGCCCGCTCCAGCTCCCCTCTGGCTGGCTGCCCAGGGCTTATGTTCCCACCCCCACTGAACACACTCCCTGGAAGGTCACAGATGCTCCTCTCCTGGCTGCTGCTGGATGCCCTCTCTCTTCTACCAGGACCCAACCCGCATCCCTCCAAGGCCTCTCCTGCCTCACCTGCCCACCAGCACCCTATGGACTGCACAACATAGTGGAAACCAATTCCTTCTCGGAAAATTCTATTTTGGAAAAATGTATATTTATACCATCTTCTTCTAAAGGCAGTTTTTACTAAGTTAAAGTCACTTTCATTGGCCTAGGGAAATAAAAATGCATTATGTATAACTCATTTTTCTCAGTCTCCCTGTTTATATTACATTTAAATTCAAATTTTCTAATTTGCTTTACTTTTAAATATTTAATGTTTATTACACATGAATCTACAAGATGCTGAGCAACAAGCAATTTGTGAGAACAAGCAATATGTGCTTAGCATTTTCAGCTTATGAAGCATTTGCACATACCTTTTCCATTTGATCTTTATAACCACTCTGTGAAGTACACGTTAGTTTTGTCTCCAGTTCCACAGAGACACAGAATAAGGGTCAGAGAGGTTAAGTGACTAAGATTGCACAGTTTGAACCCAAGACTTCTAATGCCTTCAGATAGTACTTGCTTTTCCATTCTATTATGCAAAACCATAGTTTTTTTTCCCCTGCAAGTTTTGCTATTATTACAGCAAAATAGGCAACTATTTAACAATATTTTTGTATCTCATATAGAAAAAGGTGACTTGTTCCATTCATGCAATAGCTTCTTTATCTAGAATACAGATTTCACAAGAGCCCAATGAAGTGTTTTGAGATTCTCATTCTTCTCAATGTTAGCCGTAGCTCACGGTGATCCACATGGTCAAATGCCTTTGCATAGTGAATAAAACACAGATAGACATTCTTCAGATAGTCTCTGCTTTCAAGCAGCATCCTTCTGACATCAGCAATGATATCCCTAGTGCCATAGCCTCTTCTAAAGCCAGCCTGACAGTGTTCCCTGTCAAGGTACTGTTCTAGCCAGTTTTCTTTTCTCTTTTATTAAAATGCACTTCTATAGTGTTTACACACACAGCAAATGCACAGCATTAACATTCAGACAATCAACTCCATTCTCAGGACTCTGTGAGACAGAAAACTCTGCCTTCTATACATACCCCTGAAAATGATGCATTTAATTACCTAATCCAGCCCTTCATATCTCTGCTGAGAATGAAAGGTATCGGCAGAGCCCCACTCCAAGATGCAGCGCCTCGTGACAAATGTAGTGTCAGAGATGCAGACAGAGCAGTTACCCACAGCGGTCAGGCCTCCTAGTACTGCAGTGTGCTCAGCCTAGACTGCATGGCCTCCTGGGCCACCTCCTCTTCCTCTTCCTTGGCAGCCATGGCTCCTAGAGGCTCAGGGCCTGGAAGGGCATTGGTCACCTTACTGGTGACCTCAGCATTGTCCAAGGCCCCTGTTGTAATTTCAAACAGAATCCTGTCAATTTCCATTCCTGCCTCTTCCACTTCTTCCTGATGGTCCATGCCTTCAAAGGTGTCTCCTAACATCTCTTCTGATTTCAGCCTTCATCATCTCTTTGGATAGCTCCCACATGGTGGCCTGGGTTTCTGGAATCCTCACGAGATCTGCATGGTTTTCACCACCTCTGTGCTCTTCTGCAGGGAGCCAGCCACTCGGAGAACTGCCAGCAGGTCCTGCAGGCCCATGAGCAGGGAGTTCATGAGGGATTTGGATATGCAGAACTTGCTTGTAGCCTTCTGTGATGGGATCGTCTCCTTGGCCAGCACCACGCACACATCCTTCTGGCCTTTTTTGGCAGCATCCTTCACAGAGCATTTCACTTTTTCTTCTTCCTGCTGGATATTTCTTATTTGTCTGTCAACTACTCTCATTTCCTTTCTTCTCTTCAGTGCCCATTCAGCTCTTTGGGCGGCTTCTCCTGGGTTTTTCCACACAGCCCGCTGGTGAACTGAGTTGGGCTTGTGCTTTCTAGCTCACTGTCCCCTCTGCCCAGGCTGCTCAGGGACAGGGGCGGGGTCTCTGGCCATTATTCAATGATCTTCAGCAGTACTGTGCTTGCATGTGATATTAATGACACTGTTTGAATATTTCCACATTCTTGGAGTCACCCTTGGGTTGATTCCAATCTTGGGTTGGATCACCTTCTTGGGAATGGGAACAAGTATGGTTCTCTTGTCAGTTGGCCTGGCAACTGTCCTCTAAATTTCCTGGCCAAGACTGAGGAGCACGTCCAGGGTTGCATCTGTTAGGTGAAGCAAGTCAGTTGGTAGCCTGTCTATTCCTGGGGCCTAATTTTTTGCCAGTGTCTTCAAAAATGGCTTGAATTTCTTCTCTTGTTACCTACGACTGGTTCTTGTCCACATGATACGTCCTGAAATTTTTCAATGTTTGCCAATTCTTTCTGGTAAGTAATTTTGTGTATGCTTTCCATCTTCTTTTGATGTTTCCTGGATCATTCAATATTTTGCCCATGGCATATCTCAGTATTGCAACTCATGGTTTAAAGAGGAATGTGACTTTAGGATCAGTGAAAGACTCATCAATAACTTGCATTAATGCAGATGACAAAGCCTTGCTTGCTGAAAGTGAGCAAGTTTGAAATTCTTGCTACAGAAGATCAAAGACACAGTCTTCAATATAGACTACATCTCAACATGAAAGAAACAAAGATCCTTACCACTGGACCAATAGGTAATCATTATAGATGGATCGATCATGATAGATGTTAAAAGGATTGAAACTGTCAATGATTTCACTTTGCTTAGACCCACAATTAACACTTCTGTCAGGAGATCAGGAAACATTGCTATGGACAAGTCTGCTGTCAGGGACCTGTCCAAAGTACTGAAGAGCAATGATGTCAGCTTGAAGATTAAGGTGTACCTGATTTCAGGCCATAGTCTTTTCAATTACTCGCTGTGCATCAACAATGAATAATGACAGAAGAATAATTGATGTCTTTTAACTGTGGTGTTGGAAAGAGTGCTGAATATCTCATGAAAGCGCCAAAGGAACAGAGATATGCTTTGGAAAAAGATGCAACCAGAGTGCTTCTTGGAGGTAAGAATGGTGGAGCTTCATCTCTGGACATGTTGCTAGGTGATGCTATTCCTTGGATAGGGATAGGAATATCATGCTTGGAAAGGTGGAGGGTCAATGAAAGAGAGGAAGACCCCTCCTTAGGTGGATTGACAGGGTGACTGCAGCAATTGGCTCAAGTGTATCAGAGATGATGAAGGCAGCACAGGATATGACAGGGCTCAGGTCTGTCATTCAGAAGGTTTTAATTTGACTTGACAGCACCTAATGATAACAACAAGGCAAAAGTAAGGAGCCCTGGTAGTGCAGTGGTTAAGCACTTAATACTAACCCAAAGGTCAGCAATTGGAGGTTACCAGTTCTACCTTAGGGAGAAAGACGTGGCAGTCAGCGTTTACCAAGACTCACAGCTCTGGAAACCCTTGGGGGGCCACTCTGTCCCACAGATATGCTAGGTGTCAGAATCAACTCCGTGGCAATGAGTTTGGCGTCTGGAAGTTAATGGTAGCAGGGGTGGAGCTTCTGGGTGGTACAGTTAACGAGCTCAACTGCTAAGCACTCAGGCATTTCAGAAAAAAGATCTGCCATTCTCAACAGCCAGTCCCAGAAGACACTATGGCACACACTGCTACTCAGATATACAAGTCCATGAGTCCAATTGATGGCAACTGGTATCCTCTTATAAATGGCAACTGATGTACTCTATTAAAAACCCACACACACTGCTGCCTTGTTGATTCTGACTCACAGCCACTTCACAGGCCAGAGAAGAACTGTCCCACAAGCTTTCCAGGACTTGAGGGAAGCAGACTGGTGGGTGTAGTAATCCACCTTTCAGTTAGCAACCCATCACTTCATCCACTGAAATGCCAGGGCTCTTTAACGGGTACAGCCAACTCTTGACACCAAACCCACTGGCATCAAGCTGATCCTAACGGGCAGTGACCCTGAGAACACCGCAGAACTTCTCCTAAGGTTTTCCCAGGGTCTGGAATGTGGTCAGCAGGCAGCTGCACTGCCAACCCAAAGGCCCACCTTCCTGCCAGCTCACCATCAGCTCAGAGGGAGAAAAACAGGCAATTTCCTCCTGTGTGATTCACAGCCTCTGAAAACCTGCTGGAGGATCAGCTATGAGTTAGTTCTGACTAGACATCAATGAGCTGATGGGAGGAAACTGCCTCCTCTGCTCTAACCCCTAGCAGTTAGTAGGGTTCCAGTTGCTGACCAACTGCCCTGACCACTATTACTTCACCGAGGGATGGCACAGGGTAAGACAGAGTTCAGAATCAGATTCGGCAGCACCTAAGAGTAACAACCACCTTGCCAGTATTTCTTATGGGTATGTTGTTCTTGTTGTGTGCTGTCAAGTTGGAACGACGCACAGCTGACCCTCTGGTGGGTTTTCAGAGGCAGTTAATCACATGTGAGAAGACTGCCCATCCTTCTCTTGCAAAGCAGCTGGTGGATTTGAACCACGTGTCTTCGGGGTTGCAGCAAAGCTTCTTATCACTAGGCCACCGGCACTCCCTTATTGGTATAACCTAAAAAACAAGGCCACTGTCATCGAGTCAGGTGAAACTCATAACAACCCTCCATTGGGTTTATGAGGCTGTAAATCTGCATGGGAAGAGGCTTCCCATCTTTCCTCCTGGTGGGTTTGAACTGTTGATCTTTTCGTTAGCAGCCCCATACTTGAAATGCTATGCCAGCAGGACTCCTTACTGCTATAGCAGCAATCAGTAAAGTACAGCCTTTGTCAAATCTAGCCTTCCACATTTTTTATAAGGTTTTCTTTACTGGAACACAGTGATGTACCCTAGTTTACATATTATCTACAGTTGTTTTTTTTTTTTGTCACAGGACAGCATGATAGCAACAGAGACCGCAAAGTGCAGGAAGCCTGCGATTCTGACCATCTGACCCTTTCCAGAATGAGCTGGCCAGCCTAGTTCCACAGCAATGGGTCTCCACTTCCCAACCCTGGCTGAAAATGAGATTTAGCTGGAGAACTGCTGCATTTTTGGTTTTTTGTTTTGTGTTATTTTTTTTAACTGTCAATGCAATGCCTGACCTACCTCAGTTTAATAAACTCTCTAGGGCTGAGGTTAAAGCATCAATACTACTTTAAATCTCCCCAGATAATTTTAAAATGCAGCCAAGGTCAAAAATTACTGTTACATAGTATAAAGCAGATTCAGAAAACACTAGTTTTCAGAAAATGTGCTTGAGGGTGAGAGAAGGAAAGGATTCTCTCTGCCTGGGCCCCCTCCACACTGTCAACATCGTGCCTCCATGGAACTAACTGCAATTCATCTTATCTATGAAGCATCTCATAAGCAGATGGCATTACAAGTGAGAGTTATCATTCGGCATTCCTAAAATCCAGAGGCATGCCCTTACTGTGCCATTGTTCTGCCTCTTAACAGGTTAATTTGTTTATTTAAGAAACTTGTGATCCATTACAGCTTTGATACATTAAGCTCAGTACATTAAGCTAAAATCGCTTGTGCCCCTTAGGGGATCATTTAAATCTTTAAAATTATAAAAATAACTTATTAAGATTTCATAATTACAAAAACATTAAATGGTTATTGTAGAATATCTTTTGAAAAAAGTGAATAAGCAAAAAAAAAGAGTGAATAAGCAAAAAAAGAAACAAAAAAACAAATAAGAAAAAAAAATTGTAAACTTACAGCCAAAACATGAGCACCATGTATCTACCATAAAGACGATGAAGCTCTCCATTCTGCATTGAAGGCTGCTTCTCTTAACAACACACCCCTTTTGGATCAATCATTTAATCAAATGTCAGGTAAGGGCATGAGAATTAATGGCCAGCAGCTTTGTGCCAGATAGGTATATCATCAAGGTCACCTACAATTTGCCACCCATCAGGGTGACATCAATTCAAGCAGCTGGACTTCATCAAACAGTGAAGCTAAAAGAACTTTTAAGTTGCTGGTAGGAGCATAAATCGGCACCTGTCTTTTGAGAGCCATGTGGCAATTCCTAATCAAATTGCAGGGAGCTCTGGTGGCTTACGGTGAGCAGTTGTGCTGCCAACACAAAGACATATGGCTCAAAGCCACGGGCTGCTCTACATCCATCGGCAATCTCCTCCTGTGCAATCTATTGCCTCTGAGAACCCACTGGAGGGTTAACTATGATTTCCAACCCCAGACAGCATAACAATCACAGTGCACTTTTCCTTGACGGCAGAGTTATCCAGTACAATGCGTATGTTGATTTCTTGCCTGCTGTTACCATGGTTGTCGTAGATCAAATTAAAATGAAATTGTTGATAACTTCAATCTTTTCTCTATCATGATGTTGCCTTTCGGTCCAGTGGTGAGGATTTTTGTTTGCCTCACGTTGAAATAAATGTAACTTATACTGAAGGCTGTCACAGTCTTTCATCTTATGCAGCAAGTTTCAAGTCTTCTTCGCTTTCCACAAGCAAGGTTATGTTATCTACATAATGCAGGTAGGTTGTTGATGAGTCTTTTTCTAATCCTAGCACCACATTGTTCATGATATAGTCTAGCTTCTTGAATGATTTTATCAGCATACAGGTTGAATAGGTACAGAAGAAACATACAACCCTGATGCACGCCTCTCCTGAGTTTAAACCCTTGTTTTGTTCAGAAAATGGCTTCTTAGCCTATGGCTAGGTTTCACATGAGCACAGTTAAGTGCTCTGAGATTCCAATTCTCAGCGTTAGCTGTGATTTGTTATGACCCACCCAGGCCTCTGTGTGGATCATAATAAACGAAGCTGTCCCAAAGGAAGTCCATGGAGGATGCTCCTTAGGGGCACAGATGGTGAAACTTTGTTCATACACTTCTGCCATGTTGTCTTTGTAGAAAGACATCGGGCTGAGAAAGGTGGAGGATCAGAGAGAGAGGAAGATCCTCACGGAAGTGGATTGACACAGTGACCGCAACAATGGGTTCAAACATATGAGAGGCGGAGGGTGTGTGGGATAAGGCAAGGTTCAGACCCACTGCTCATGTGGTCACCATGAGTTGTAGTTGATGGCACCGAACAATAATCATAGCACGTTATGAGTTGGGCTGCTAATTAAAAGGTCCCAAGTTCAAATTCAACACTTGCCCCTTGAGAGAATGATAAGGCAGCCTGCTAATATTAAGGTGCCCTCGGAAACATTTATACAGATGGAGAGTCACCACGAGTCAGAACTGAATCAAGCTCACAACAGTGAGTCTGGTTTGCTGTTTGGTGTTTTGTTTGTTGGTTGGTTGGTTTTGAGTCTGGATTTTTAAATCGAGTACTGCGTGGCCCTGCAACCACACACCTGGCTGGCGCCGTTCCTGCAGACACTCTCACAGGCACCTATACAGACATGCATAATGTTCATTCTCAGAAGCTGTGTGGAGTAGAAAAACGTGGCAAACATTGATTTGAACCAAGTGAAACTGATGTTTTTACAGATTACTTTTTAAAAATGGCAACATAGCAATAAGCAATGAATGGAAATCCAAGTTCTCTATAAGCTTTCATTAAAATCTCAATTAAAATAAATGGCAATGTACTAGTAATTTCAGTTGGTTTGACCTAAACATCTTATATTCACTGGCAGATAAATGTATTTACGTATATTTAAACAAAGTAGTATTATGCAATGGCCCAAAGTAGTAACAAAGGTAGCATACATCACCATAGGATATATTTTCTAAATATATGGAATGCTGAGAACAAACCATAGAAAAATATACACAGAAGGGACCAATAGTTACGTCCCCATCACCCCACCTCTCTACTTCTGGGGGAAACTCCCTCAACAAAACAAAACAAAGCAAGACAAAACAATCTGTATGTAAATAAAACACAATTGTTACAGGCACCTCAGGTTTGAGGGTTCTTGCCAAGTCTAGGGAACCCTGGTGTAGTCTGTAGGGAGTTGTGCTGCGTGAAGGCAGCACCTCTCTCATGGTTTAAATCCAGCAGCAACTCTATAGAGGGCTCTGGAGACCAAACAATAAGGAGCTGAGCTGAAGCCTGAAGGCACGTGTTTCGAATCTAAACCTGAAGGCACGTGTTTCAAATCTACTAGCTCCTCTGCAGGAGAAAGACGAGCAATTTCCTCTCTTGATATTTACAGCCTCTTAGAACCTGCTAGAAGCTCAGCTATGAGTTGGTTCTTGAACATATATGCTATTTCATAAAAAGGTTCAGTGTCAAACAATTTTTTTTTGTACAATGATCAGTAGACAAACCAAAACAAGGAGAAGAAATAATGAATAAGAGAGTTGATTAGAAGATTTCAAAAGGCAGCTTGAGAAGACAAAGCAAAGTATTATAATGAAATGTGTAAAGACATAAGTTAGAAACCAAAAGGGAAGGACAGACTTGGCATTTTTCAAGATAAAAGAATTAAAGAACAAATTCGAGACTCAAGTTTTTGTAGGCAAAATCTTGAATGATGTAGGAAGCATCAAAATAAAAGGAAAGGAAAGCAAATAGAATTGGTCAGCACAAAACCATTTCAGGAAACAGCATGTGATCAAGAACAAAAGAAGGGCCTCCCTAGACCTTGTCATTACAGCAACTGTATATAACCCTCCAACACAATTTCAAACCGACACCACCTCCCAAGCTCCCTGTTCTTGCCTCTAGATCTCATACTTCACGCTCCAGCTCTGTGGGCCTCCAGACTCTGACAATTTTAAACCTGACTCCACCCTTTTCCTATTATCCATTCTGCCCCACCCCTAGACTCTGCCAGTATCCTCAACATCCCCTTTCAGTCAGCCCAGATACCTCAGGTTATCACTGCAATCACTTCTGCATATAAAGGTGCTCCTGATAGTTATTCCTCATCAATCCACACCCCCCTCCTCTCAGATAAAAGTGTAGATATGAGTAATTGAAAGTATTAACATTCTGAGGAGAAAGACATGATGTGAGTTAGGTGTTGTGGAATGCAGTATTAAAATCTGTGGGAACCCGATTCTGGTCATTCTGTCATCACTGCTCTGCAGCCCCTTCCACTGCTCACTCAACAAAGCTCTAGAACAATCAACCAAAGCTATATCCTCTGCCTCACCTGCCTAAGGTAGATTAGTAGTAAGGACTTGTGCTGCCAACCCAAAGGCACATGGTTTGAATTCACCAGCTACTCCACAGGAGAAAGATGGGCAATCTCCTTTCATGTGATTCACTGTTGTTACGTGCCATCAACTCACTTGCGACTCATAGTGACTCTGTACAGCAGCTCTGAACCCTGCTCTATCCTGAGCCAACCTTATTGTCTCTGACACATCTACTCCCATTATTCCAGTCACTGAGTCAATCCATCTCATCAAGGGTCTTCCTCTCCTGCACTGTCCCTCCACCCTCTCAAGCATGATGTCCCTCTCTAAGGACTGGTCCCTCCTTGCAACATGTCCAAAATATGTCAAAGATTCAGAATCCTTACCTCCAAGAGGCAGCCTGGTTTCAAGAAAGAATGTGTTTGTTCTCCTAGCAGTCCTTAGTACATTCAATACTCTTCTCCAACACCATAACTCAAAGGCATCAATTCCCCTTCTTTCATCTCTAGTCATTGTCCAGCTTTCTGATGCATAGCACATAATTGCGAAGGTCATGGACTGGATCAGATATACCTTCGTTTCCAGACTGACGTTGCTGCTCTTCAGTACTCTGGAGAAGTCCCAGGCAGCAGACTTTCCCAACGCAATTCATCTTTTAATTTCCTGGCTGCTGGTACAAGAGTGTCGACTGCGGAGCCAAGTAAACTGAAGCTGTGAACAATCTCAATCTCTTCACCATCTATCATGATGCTGCCCATCAGCCCTGTGGTGAGAATCTTTGTTTACTTGATATTGAGCTTCAATTCATATTGAAGGCTGCAGTCCTTGACCTTCTGCAGCAAGCGCTTCAAGTCCTCCTCAGTTTCATCAAGCAGGATTGTGTCATCTGCATAACACAGATTGTTGATGAGTCTTCCTCCAATCCTGATGCCACATTCCTCCTCATAGAGCCCAGCCTCCTGGATGATTTGTTCTGTAAATAGACTAAAAAGGTATGGAGATAGGACGCATCCCTGGTGTACACTCTTCCTGATTTTGAACCATGCAGGGTTTCCTTACTCTGTTCTGATGACTGCCTCCCGGTCCAAGTATAGGTTTCGCATGCTGCCCCTGAAAGCCAGCTGAAGGGTCGGCTGTGAGTCGGCTCTAACTCGACAGTACACGTACCACCTACCTCAAACCCACTCGTGGTCCAGTGCTGCAGGAGTCTGAGTTTAGGATCTTTAAAACCTATAGGAAAAAAAATGATAAAAAGGAGAGTTTTCTTTCTTTAGAATATCTTTAAAACAAAAACAACCCTATAATTTAGGTGTTTTACAGAGCTAATAGGTTTTGTATTCAACCATTCATACATAGTCTTCTGACACAAATTACAACCCCCACAAGGCAACAGCACTCTTCCAATTTCCGCCCATTTCCTCTCCATCAATCCTTCTATCTTACCACCTCCTGCTTTCTGAGCTTTATCGCTAGGTAAATACTGCCTATTTGATCTTGTATAGAAGAGCTTTCATTCTTAAAAAAATTTTTGAGTGAACCATATTTGCTTTGTAATTCAGTCATTCACAGGCATTTTGTTTTACAACATTAATGACAATTCGTGTAATTAATGATGTCTGATCAAACTCTTATGGAGCTCTGGTGGCCTTAGTGGCAAGAAGCTGTGCTGCAATCCCAAAGTCAGTGGTTCAAGGCCACTAGCTGCTTTGTGAGAGAAGGATGGACAATCTCCTTCTGTGCAATTAACTGCCTCCGAAAACCTGCTGGAGGGTCAGCTATAAGTTGATTCTTATACTTCCTTAGTTTTCCTTCATTTTTCCTGATTGTTCTAACATATTAGTACTTTTCTCTTCCAATGTTTCTATTCCTGAAGTTTAAGTCTTAACTTTCTCAATTTAAATTTCCTATTTTTGGCAGCAGGAGTGGCATCCACTTCCTAAATACCATGCCTCAGGAAACTCTATGAACTTTGATAAATGTCGATAGTTGTAGAGGGGCTTCAGGCCTTTTGTTCATGGGGTCACTATGAATCATGCTCAACTCTAAGGCAATCAACAAACAACATTTCTGTATTGCTTATCATTTTCTATTTATCTACTTGGTCTTGTATTTTTTTCCCAGTTCTCCTAGAGTTTTGTCTATGCTTTCCTGGATGTTGTCTATGGTTTCTTAAAACTTTTTCTCAATCTAATAAAAACACTTAACTATCGCTCTTTCAAATTCCTTAACAAGAAGTTCCAATTGCATTTCTTCTGCTGAAAGATTTTCTGATTATGCATTTTGGTGACTTTCTGTTCCATCCTGTCTCAACCCACCCACCCCTTTTAGTTGCTGAAAGTTATCTGCTGCCTCCAAGACATTGTGGTGGTGGTGTCTTTGTGTTATTTTGTTTTAATATAGATGAGTAGAGCTCTGGTGGCCTTATGGTAAAAAACTGCACTGCAATCCCAAAAGCATGCAGTTCAAATCCACCAGCTGCTCCACGGGAGGATGGGCAATCTCCTTCCATGTGATTAATTGCCTCTGTCAATCTGCCAGAGGGTCAACCATGGGTCAGTTCCACCTCAGTGGTACACAAGAGCAACAACATACGTACTTAGGGTGCTCTAGTGACTAAAGAGTCGTGCTACCCACCCAAAGGCAGAGGGTTCAAATCTACTAACTGCTCCACAGGAGAAGGAAGGGTAATCTCTCTTGGGATTTACCGCCCCTGAAAACCTGATGATCAGTTCTGACTCGACAACACATAATAACAATCCATATATGACTGAGCTCTGCAAGTGCGTTACATTGCTTGCTAGTTTGGTAATTCTCAGTGTTTCACCTCCTAACTTGTGGTGGGTGTGACAGAGAAGATGCTGGTATACCATTCTCTAAGTACAGCAGTTGAGGGCAGATGGGCTAGTTTGGGTTGCAGACTTTTGTTGTACACAGTGGGTGAAGCTGAAGGAGGTGTGTATGTGGCTAAATACTGCTGCTGTCAGTTGTCAGATGGGAGAAGGCAAAGACAAGGGAAAACAAAAGAATAGAAAACCAAAACAAGATTGGGCAGTAAGAGAAAAATAGAAAGGCCAAAAATTAGAGGGGTTCAAAAGGAAACAGAATCAGAATGTTATGTGCTGTCAAGTCACAACTCATAACAACAGTATATACAACAGCTCTGAACTCTGTTCTAGCTCAAGCCAATTTCATTGTCTCTAACACGCCTACTCTTGTTACTCTAGTTACTGAGT
Organism: Elephantulus edwardii; assembly: GCF_000299155.1. Classification (NCBI taxonomy): domain Eukaryota; kingdom Metazoa; phylum Chordata; class Mammalia; order Macroscelidea; family Macroscelididae; genus Elephantulus; species Elephantulus edwardii. Next base: position 3,919,878 of record NW_006399926.1, read on the forward strand.
CAATCCATCTCATCAAGAATCTTTCTCTCATATGTTATCCCTCCACCCTTCTGAACATAATGTCCCTCCCCAAGGACTGGTCCTTCATGGTGACATGCCCAAAATATGTTAGACAGAGCTTCAAAATCCTTGCCTCCAAGGAGCAGCCTCATTTCACCCTCTTTGGGATGGACCTATTTGTTCTCTTAGCAGTCCATGGTATATTCTGTACTCTTCTCCAGCACCACAACTCAAAGGCATTGATTCTTTTTCTATCATCTTTGGTCATTGTCCAGCTCTCTGATGCATAGCAACTAATTTCAAAGGCCATGGCCGGGATCAGGTCTACTTTTGTTTCTAGACTGATGTCACTGGAGAGGTCCTTGATGGCCGCTTTTCCCACCATAACTAATCTTTTGAATCAGAACAGGAAGTGAAAAAAAGAAAAGAGTGAGAAGATGTTGTTGTTGTTATGTGCCGTCGAGTCGCCTGCGACTCATAGCGACCCTATGTACAACAGCCCTAAACTCCGCTCTGTCCTGTGCCAATCGCACTGTCTCTGACACTCCCATTCCAATTATCCCAGTCACTGAATCAATCCACCTTATAGAGGGCCTTCCTCTCCTGCGCCGTCCCTCCACCCTCCCAAGCATGATGTCCCGCTCCAAGGACCGGTCTCTCCTCACTACATGTCCAAAGTAAGTTAGACGGAGCCTCAGAATCCTTGCCTCCAAGGAGCCACCCGGTTTAACCCTCTCCAGGGCAAATCTATTTGTTTTCCTAGCAGTCCAGGGTATTCTCAGTACTCTTCTCCAGCACCACAGCTCAAAGGCATCAGTTCTCCTTCTATCCTCCTTGGTCATTGTCCAACTCTCTGATGCATAACAGGTGATTGCGAAGACCATGACCTGTATCAGACGCACCTTAGTCTCCAGAGAGACACCACTGCTCTTCAGCACTTTGGAGAGGTCCCTAACAGCAGACTTTCCCATGGCAATGCGCCTTTTAATTTCCTGGCTGCTGGTGCCAAGACTGTTGACTATGGAGCCAAGCAGACTAAAGCTGTGTACAATCTCAATCTCTTCACCATCCATCCTGATGCTGCCGATTGGTCCAGTGGTGAGAAACTTTGTCTTCTTGACATTGAACCTCAATCCATATTGTAGGCTGCAGTCCTTGACACTCTGCAGCAGGTGCTTCAGGTCCTCCTCAGTTTCAGCAAGCAGGGTTGTGTCATCCGCATAACGCAGATTGTTGATAAATCGTCCACCAATCCTGACCCCACATTTCTCGTGAGAAGATAGGCAAGATAAATGAAAAGGTGTAGAGAAAGCAGAAGATACAGGGGAAATAACACATACAAAAAAAGAAACATAAAAAGGTTATGAGGGTTAAGAGAGAGACAGAGAAAAAGGCACTTTGGAGGGGTTTGGGCTGGGCACCTGATCGGTGCTCTGGTGACTGAAGATGTCTGGCCTCGGACAGTGTCTGCCAGTCCAGCAGAAGTTTGGAGTCAGAGTGCCCAGTCAGGTCAGAGTTTCTGCTGATCTGAGAGATGGCTGAGGTCTCAAGATGTGAGCTGAACCATGGGTAGCACCTAATCAGTCTAGGGGTTATTGAAAGGTAGGCTCCCCAGCTGGGAACAGTTTCTGCTGACCTCAGAGGAGCGTGGAATAGTCTGTCTGACTAGGGATGGAGTCATTGCCTGTCTAAGGGGTGGGTGCAGGCAGGACACCCAGTCAGCCACGACTAGCATGAAGGATAATCACTGCCCACCTGAGATGCCCAGGGATGGCACAGCCTGCAGGGGTGCACTGCTCAAAGTGTCAGCGTGGTATGTGCTAGATAGACAAGGTATCTACAATGGTGCCCAGTGAGACATGGAGTTAATCGGAGGCTATGCCTTCACTAACCTGGGGGCTGACTGCAGGCCAGGCACACACAGGCCACCAGTTCCTAAAAGGAGTCTGTACAGGTAAAGCCATGAGCATGTTCCTGGCATCAGGTACAAAACCCAGAGGTGTGGCCTCAGGAGGAGCTAGGCTGGATGGGGCCGGCTGCTAGTCACCCCATAGGTGGGGGATCCACTCCCTCGATCTCTGAGAAGGCAGGGGGCACCCTAGAGGATATCACATCTTCACTGCCGCCAGGCAGCTGCTGGTGTGGAATCCACCATAGTTCCAGGTTCCCATGCAGACCAGATAAGCGGTTCAAAGTTATGGGTTCTGTCTCCTTGCTCGATGTTTCCCATGTCTTCCTTCAGTAGGTGTTGGAAGTACTTTCTTTTAAACTCAGGGTTCCGTTACAATCATCCACATGTGCTCTCTTCGTTTTCTGGTGTCTTTGCTGATGATCTGGCCTGCCCTTCTGTGAAGGCTGCCATCTAACCCAGATGCCCCCTGCCACCACCTCTGTTAATGTTCCTGTGTTGGTATGCACGCAAGTCCTGCTTTGCCCATCCGCTCCCTCTCCCCTTCTCAAGGTCTTTGCTGTCGAGTTATCTCCTCTCTGCTGGAGATGCATACAGACACACTTTAATACCTGCTGTGCATAGAAATATAAATACAACTAGTTATGTATAATAAATAGGTATATACACATATCCCCTTGGCCCTCATAATTCCCTCTCACAGCTACTCTTCTTTCTATTCTCCTTTACTACTCTAAAAAATTGTCTACATTCACTGTCTTCACTTTGTCTAATTCATTCACTAGTACTTACACATTTCCTACCCTGTACTAGGAAATATTTTAGGTGTAGTGAACAGAGTAGATAAAAATCCATCTTCTTTCAAGCTTATCTCCTTTGTGGAAGACAATCAGTAAGATGTGGAAGTAATACACAAGGTGAGTCTGGCAGAGGGAAGTGTTAACAGAGAAACATAGAGCAGGAAAGGGTGTTAAGAGGAGTGGGAGGGCAGCCAGGGCTCTCTGAGATGGTGACATCTGTTGAGAAAGTGGCCAGTACCTGGGAGAAAAACATGCTAAGCAGAGAAAGCTTCAGGTGCAGAGACCCAAAGGCAGGTCCCAGGTCTTGCAAGGAGCCAGCAAATCTGGGGGAGGGGGGGGGTAGAGGGCACAGAAGATGTAGGCAGAGCTCACACAGAGTCTCAGTGGGAATTTCAGCTCTTCTGAAGTGAGGGGAAAAGTGAGAAGTGCCAAGATTTGTTCAATAGTTTATAAAATCACTGGCTGCTGTTTTAAGATCAGACTGAAGGAGAAGGGCAGACAGATGGAGCGAAACAAGCTGAGAGGTCTCTGCAACACAATAGGTGAGCGATGAGGGGGTGCAGACATTGGAGCAGGGTGATGGGAACTGATCATATTCTGGGTCATTTAACTGCTAGTATCAACGATTCCAAACAGGAGAGAAGCAGAGTACAAAGAAATCCTACAAACTCAACATTAAGCTTCAATACCACCATTTGGCCACACTTGTTTTGTCTACGTCTTGACCTCTTTTCTTTGCTAGGTTCTTTTAAGGCAAATCCCAATCGGCATGTCATTTCACCCTTCAGTACTTAAATGGGCATTTTAAAAAAACCAAGCAAAACAACGGGACTTTTTATGGAGACATATTGTCATTATTTATCAAGTTTACTAAATTTACTTTAATTTCTTACTAGCAAGTAAGCAGAGTTTCACTTATTGCCTCAAAAATATCATTGTATGATTGTTTTGTCCAAATCAGGAACAAAATAACATACTTATTATCTTTGTTTTTTCTTTTTCTCAAGTCGTTTCTACTTTGCTTTAAATTTACATGAGACCCCTAGTTTTAATTGTCCTTGACTTTGACATGGTACGGAAGCCTGGTCAAATTGTCTTGTAGAAAGCCAGCTGCTTCCTTATGGTAGCATTTAAGTCGATCTCCGTCCCTGAGAAGCAGCCTGGGTAGCACAGGGGTTAGCTCATTTGCAAACTGAAAGGTTGGCAGTTAAAACCCAGCAGCTCTTCTATGGGTGACAGATTTGACAGTCTGCTTCTGTAAAGATTTATAGCCCAGGAAACTCTTTGTAAGAGTTCTCCTCTGTCCTACAGGGTCGCTATGAGTCAGAATTGACTACAGTGAGGGGTGGGGTGTGTTTCTCTCTTTTTTCTCTAACGGTTTCCTGCCCCTTATAGTTCCTTCAGACTACAAGTTAACAGCAGAGCTGCTGGCTGACCCTCCAGTAGTTGTCAGTGGCTATAAATAGTGTAGAAAGAGATTGTTCATCTCCTATGGAGCTGCTGGTGGATTCAAATAACCAGAGAGTTTCCACCTTTGAGTCCCTGTGGACTATGCCACCAGAGTTCCTTTGATGTTGTTACTCTATTTTGTAAGAATATTTAAGAGATGCTATAGTTTCCTTATGGATTCACTTCTGGTTGTCTCAGTTTCTAGTGCTGCTGAAATGAATCAGCAAATTCAGATGGTGACAGCTTGATGTCTCTGCTGGAAAACTGCCCATCAATTTTTCACCTCATGAATTTACCATGCTCTGATAGGCATTGTTTAAAACGGGTATTTTCTTGGGATTTGCAAAGGAACAGTTTTCCTAATTCTATGGTTTCCTCAACAATTTAAGAGCTAAGCTCTGTAAAGCAGAACTCTCACATCCACTAAAGTTATTTATCCTCATTCTAAGTTAAGAGGGTCAACAAAAGAGAGGAAGACTCTCAATTAGATGGATTGACACAGTGACTGTAGTAATGGGCCCAAGTATGTCAGAGGCCGTGAGGAAGGCACAGGACAGAACAGGGTTCAGATCCACTGTTCGCAGGTCACTATGGGTCATACTCCTCTAGAAGGCACCTAACAACAACAAGGTTTGTGTTGGAAAGGTAGGATATTTCTCCTTTCCCTTCAAATTATTAAGTTTTATATTAAAGTTATTATCCTTTCACCTTGTATTGCTTCTTGAAAATTCTTATTCCTTTCTCCTTTCTTTGGGTATTGGTATGTCTTATTGCCTTTTTAAAACAAACAAACCAACAACCAACCAACCAACCAAAACCTATTTAGTGTGTTTTTAAAAACATTTCCAACACTTACAGATTCACTTTCTTTTTTTTTTTTCCTTTGTTGTATACTGTCGACTGGCACAGGAGACTATCCCCTCCTTCTCCAATGGAGCATCTGGTAGATTCGAACCATCCACCTTTGGAATTGCAGTGCAGCTTTTTGCCACTAGGCCACCAGAACTCCCTTTTCACTTTCTTTTTTAAAAAAAATTTAAATGTATTGTTAACTTCAGTAAAAATTTACAGAGACTTTGGATTTCCATTCATTCATTGTTGCACTTTTCTCCCCTCCCAACCCTCCTCCCTAGTACACTACTACCCTCTTGGAAAAGTAAAAGAAAAATTCTTTCATTGTTTTACAAACCCTCCCCCAGGTCCACTCCACCATGTAGCCTTTGCTTTAGACTCCTGTCATGACAAAAATACCCAATCACATGTCCCTTTTAAACAGTTTTCTCCCTCATCTGTTTCAATGCAGTATACATTATTGAACACATCTTTCTCAGTCTCCCCCCAACCCCAAGGTTAGTCCTGTTTTACAACAGTGGCACCACGCAGTATTTGTCCTTTTGTGACTGAGATACTTCACTCAGCATAATGTCCTCCAGAGTCACCCATTTTGAATAATATTGCATGAGATCCTTATTTTTCAATGCAGCATAGTATTCCATTGTGTGAATACACCACACCTTCTCTATCCATTTGTTTGTTGATGGGCACTTAAGTTGGTTCCAACTCCTTGCTATTGTGAACAAAACCGCAAGAAACATGGGTGTGCCATATATCTGCTTGGATGTTGGTTATGGTCTCTTTGGTGTATATTCCCAGTAGTGGAATTGCTGGGTCAAATGGTATCTCTATTTGCAACTTTTTGAGAAAGCGCCATACTGCCTTCCACAGTGGTTGCACGATTTTACATTCCCACCAACAGTGAATAAGGGTTCCAGTTTCTCCACAACCTCTCTAGCATTTGTTGCTTGCTGTTCTGTTAAATTTTGCTATTCTGACTGGGGTGAGATGATATCTCATAGTTGTTTTAATTTGCTTCTCTCTTAGAGCTAGGGATTTTGAACATTTCTTCATGTGCTTGTTAGCCATCTGAATGTCTTCGTTGGTGAAGTGTCTGTTCATATCCTGTGCCCATTTTTTTCTATTGGATTATTTACCTTTATCTTCTTGTGGTGCCCTTTTCACTTTCAAAATATATTCAGTAGTGGTTTTGAAGGTCAAATTATTCTTTTACCAGTATGACTTCTTAGCTGATTCATAGATCTTTTAAACTTTTTATTTGGAAATTTTATATCATACATAAAAATAGAGAAAATAGTATACGTAGCTCACACAAGCAGTTAACACACTCAGCTGACAACCAATAGGATGGAAGTGCAAATATATCCAAGGTGCTATGAAAGAAAGACCTAGTAATCCACTTACCAATAAAACAGTCACTGGATTGTCCCTTGGTGGTGCAAATGGTCAAGTGCTTGACTATTAGCAGAGTGCTACCAGCTACAGCCTACCATTGGGTCAATATGCAACATCATGATGGATGGAGAAGAGACTGAAATTATTAGCAATGCCATCTTGCAGGGATCCACAATCAACAGTATTGGCATCAGCAGTCAGAAAATCAAGAGTAGTTGCACTGGGAAAATTTGCTGTCAAGGACCTCTCCAGAGCACAGAAGAGCAACGATATCAGTCCAGACAGGACGGTGCACCTGATCCAGGCCATGGTCTTCTCAATTGCTTGTTACACACCTGAGAGCTGGACAATGAATAAAGATGACAGAAGAAAAATGGATGCCTTTTGAGTTGTGGTGTTACAGAAGAATATTGGACTGCCAAGAAAACAAATAGGTCTGTCCTAGAGAGGGTGACACCACGTTGCTCCTTGGAGGCAAGGATTTTGAAGCTTCGTCTCACATACTTTGGACATGTTGCCCACAGGGATGGGTCTTTGGAGGGCATCATGCTTAGAAGGATAGAGGTTCAGCACAGGAGAGGAAGACCTGGAACGAGATGGACTGACACAGTGACTGTGGCAATGGGGGCAGGCATGTCAGAGAAGGCGAGGTTGGGACAGGATGGGGCAAGGTTTAGAGCCAGGTTGATAGGGTTGTTATGAGTCACAGTAGGCTTGACAGCACATGATAACAACAGCAACTGGGGATATACAATTAAGATACTGTATTTTGATGACAAGGCATAGTGGTAATGTTTAGCCCCTAGTTAAGTGGTTAAGGCCCTTGTTGCTAATTGGAAGGTCAGTGGTTCAAATCCACCAGTGTACTCCATGGGAGAAAGAGGTAGTCATCTTCTGCAACTATTAACAGCCTTGGAAATCTTACAGGGCAGGCTTACACTGTTACATAGGGTTTTTATGATTGCCCCAGTGACTGCCAGAATGAGATCAAGTGTGTCAGGAAGTGTGAAGACGGTCCAGGATAGGCCAGGGTTCAGATCCACTCTTCATAGGATTGCTATGAATCATACTCAACGCAACACCATCAAACAACAACAACAAATAGATCTTATGGCTACAGGTTTGGGTTTTGGCTATTTGTATGATAATCTGAATCATTATCTTTTCTAACACTAAATTGGTTGTATCACTTACTTGTCTTCAATTTTGAGAGAATGCTTTCCCTAATTCATAATTTTTATTTAATCATCAAAGCATTATATGTAGTCTCCATTTTATGAAGACATATCTAGATAATCTCCAATTTAAAACTCATTCAAGTTATAATGAACCACACTTAACAACTATGCCATTTTTGGACATCTTATTAGTAATACATTTGATGTACACTATATTGTTGTTGTTAGGTGCCGCTGGGTCAAGTACAACTCATAGCAACCTTACAAGTAACAGATCTGAAACCTGTCCTATCCTGTGCCTTCCTCATCATCCCAGACACACTCGAGCCTATTGCCAAAGTCATTAAGCAGCTTCCTTTCTTTCATTGCCCCTCCATCTTTCCAAGCATGATGTCTCTCTCCAAGGATTAGCCTCTCCCAACAGGATGTGAGATGAAGCTGCACTATTCTTGCTGCCAATGAGCACTCTGTCTGCACTTTCTCCCAGACATATTTGTTCCTTTGGTAGTCCTTCTCCAACACTATAACTCAAGGGCTTCTTCTGTCATCTTAATTCATTGTCCAGCTCCCAGATGCATAGCAGGTGATTGGAAAGACTATGGCTTGAATTATGTGCACCTTAGTCTTTAAAATAACATAACTGCTCTTCAAGACTTTGGAGAAATCCTTGACAACAGACTTTCTCAATGCTCTATGTCTCCTGATTTCCTGACTGCTGGTACCAAGATTGTGGATTCAAGTAAGACGAATTGGCAATTTCAATCTCTTCTCTATTTATCATGATGTTGGCTATTGGCCCAGTGCTGAGGATTTTTGTTTTGTGTTGGGGTGTTTTGGTTTTCTGTGGTTTTTTTTTAAATTTTGAGATGTAGACAGTACCTCAAGTCCTCTTCACTTTCAGCAAGCCAGGTTATATCATCTGCATAATGCATGTTAATAGTGTTCAGCTTCTAGAATGATTTGCTCAGCTTGAATACATATGGAGAGAGAATACAACCTGACACATACCATTCCTGATTTTAAACCATGCAGTGTTCTCTTGCTCCATTCAGACAGCTTTTTGGTCTAGGTCTAGGTCTAGGTTTTTATGAGCATAATTAAGTGTTCTAGAATTTCTAATCTCCTCAGTGTTAGCCATGGTTTGTTATGATCCACACAGTTAAATGTCTTTGCATAGTCAATAAAATATAGGAAATATATTCTTATGGTATACGCTGCTTTCAGCCAGGATCCATCTGGCATCAGCATGATATCCCTGGTGCCACAGCCTCTTCTAAACTCAGCTTCAACTTCTGGCAGTTGCCTATTAAATGCACTGTTCAAGCTATTTTTTTATAATTTTGAACAAGATTTTACTTGCATGTGATGTGATAGTATTAGATAATATCCACATTCTTCTATAGCACATTTTTTTAATAATGAGGACAAATATGGTAATACTAATAAAACCTATAAAGAGAAAGCAAAATCAGTTAAGTTTAGATACAGGAAAGGCATGCCTCACGGTTGTAATTAAAGCATGAAAAATGTGATGTCAGGACTGGAGGAAGACTCACCAACTACCTGCATTATGCAGATAACATAACCTTAATTGTAAAAAGTGAAGAGGACTTGAGACATTACTGCAGAAGATCAAAGACTACAGAATCCAATATGGGTTATATCTCAACTCAAGAAAACTAAAATCCTCATCAGTGAAGCAATAGGCAACAACATAATAGATGACTGAAGTTGTCAACAATTTCATTTTACTTGGATCCATAACCAACACCCTTGGTACCAGCAGTCAAGAAATTAAAAGATGTGTTACACTGGGAAAATCTGCTCTCAAGAACCTCTCCAAAGTTCTAAAGAGCAAAGATGTCAGTTTCAAGACTAAGGGGCACCTGATACAAGTATTTTCAATTGCTTCCTATGCATCTGAAAGCTGTAAAATGAATAAAGATGAGAAAGATGCTTCTAAATTGTGGTGTTGAAAGAAGAGTATTGAGTATAACAAGGACTACCAAAAGAACAAACAAATCTATCTTCAAGGAAGTGCAACCAGGGTGTTTCATATAGACAAGGATGATGAAACTTTGCCTCACATACTTTGGGCATGTTGTCAGGAGGGGTGGGTGCTTGGAAAAAGACCTTATACTGGGAAAGGTAGATGGTCAGTGAAAGAGAGGAAGACTCTCACTGAAATGGATTAACACAGGGACTGTAACAATGGACTTGAGCATGCTGGAGGACGACACAGGATAGGGCAAGGTTTAGATCTGTTCTTCAGAAGGTTGCTATGAGTCATAGTTGACATGATGGCATCTAACAACAACTACTACTTTTTGTCTTCAAATAAGAACTGATTCATTGCTAATTGTCCATTGGGTTTCCAAAACTATAGATTACACAAGAGGAGACTGCCCATATTTTTTTTCCTTGGAGTTGCTGGTGGATGTGAACTGCCAGAGAGGTGTGGCCTTTGGGTGAGCAAAGCATCTCCCTGAGGGACTCTACCACCAGAACTCCCTACTAACACCACAGCGGTTAGAATTTACAACAGGTGAGCATTTACGAGACAGTTCCATCATACTGAGGACCATGCCTACACGGACAAACAATATTAATCCTGAGAACAAGTAACAGCTTTATTCCTTTTTATCCTTCGTTTATTTTTGGAATTTTTGTTTGTTTGTTTAGCTGCCTCCTTTGATTGCCTGTATTTTCTGCACCATTGATACCATGTCCAGGACTGCTGAAGCCACAGGTGGCCCTGCTTTATTTAGTCCTCAATACTCTGCAGTTAATCTCCACAAGTCAGCTGTCTTTTAATTGTCATCAATATTTTAAAAATATTTTTATACATTATTGTACATTTTTTCCTCCTCCTCCCCCACTCCTAGCCCACCATGCAATGTACCCTTTGTTCCAGATTGTTGCCATATATATAATCCCTAATCAGATATTCCTTTCAGACAGTTCTTCCCCTCCCCTGTTCTAATGCAGTGTTCATTATCTACCCACTCTTTTCGCATTCTCTCCACAGCTTCCTCCATGACTGTCCTATTATATAATAGTGGTGTTAAGCAGTATTTGTCTTTTTGTGACTGAGATATTTCACTCAGCATAATGTCCTCCAGGCTCCCGCATGTTGTGTATGGTTTTTTAGTTAATTTTTCAGTGCTGCATAATATTCCGCTGTGTGAATGTACCATACTTTTTCTATCGATCCACTTACTGATAGGCACTTGAGTTACTTCCATCTTTGTTGTTGTGAATAATGCAACAATAAACATGGGTGTGTATAGTTTTGCCAATATAAAGAGATATTACCTTCTTTTTTCTGCCTGATGTAAAAGGTTGTTTGATTCTTCACACACAATAAAGTTGGAGCACAACTCAAAGGCATCAAGTCTTCTCTGTCATGCTTATTCATTGTCTAGCTCTCAGCAGCATAGCAAATGACCAAAAAGGCCATAGCCTGAATCAGGCGCACCTTAATCTTCAAAATGATATCATAGTTCCTCCATAATTTGGGGAGGTCCCTGACTGCAGACTTTCGCAGTGCAATATGCCTTCTAATGGTTAATACCAAGGGTGTTGATTATGAATCCAAGCAAGATGAAGTCGTTGACAGTTGCAATCTTTTCTCCATCTATTATGATGATATCTGTCAGCTTAGTGGTGAGAATTTTTATCCTCTTGACATTGAGATGCAGTCCATATTGAAATCCTCCTCACTTTCAGCAAGGTTGTGTCATTTGCACAATGCAGGTTATCAATGAATCTTCCTTTAATCCTAATGCCACATTCTTCTTCATAGAATCTAGTTTATCGAATAATCTGCTTAGCATGTCAACTGGAAAGAGGATACAACCTTGACTCACAGGGATAATTTCTATAGTTTATTACTAGAGAAGTTTCTCTCATGGTATAGACCACTAACAAATGAGGGCTGGGAGAAATGTAAACTATGAGAAAAGAATACTTATCGGTTTTGGGGCCTGAAAAGACTGGCACTGCCCTTCACAGAGAGGGGGAGACTATGGGAAAAGCAGTCTTTCTTATCAGGAACTCAGTTTTGGATACATTAAGCTGATATTAACCAACAGACAGCTGAATGTATGAGCTGAGAGTTCAAGGGAAAGATAGTCTGGGAATACAGATGATGATACCATTTGTTATATTTTATCCTATTTCTAAAGGGAGGAAAAGCAGCGTGGGTTGAGAGCCTGAAGAATCGGGTGGTTGGGTGGGCGCCCAGGCCTTCTGCCTCCCCCGCTGCCCCTGGGCTTTCTCCCCAGCACTGTCTCCTTACATCTATTTCCTGCGCTTCCTCCTCCAAGAAGCGCCAGAGGGGATCCATCTGGCCAAGCCTCCGCCCTTGTCCTGGAGGGCTGCTTATACAGTGCATTCTGTGCCCAAACTGATATGGTTATCCTTGATGGCAGCCTCCCTGCCGCCCTTCTCTGTTTCTGAATACTTTTCTTTGGCTTGGCTCAGGCTCCCACTCCCAAGAAGGTGGGTGCATGTCTGACAGGTCAGTAGTCTGTGTCAGACCAGGGGCTGGGGATCTCTGTGGCCTGCCTCAAAGCACACCTGGAAGGACTCAACATGAAACTGATCATTTAAAGTGAAAACAGCCGTGTCCGAGTGACACCTCTTTTTCTCTCCCTGTCCTAGAGAAGGTTTCTGGTGAAGGATGTGCCCACCAAACCAGTGGGAAGAAGCTAAACAGATCCCTGTTCCCCCGCCTGGAGCTCCCTCCAACCTAATCCCAAGTCCTCCACAGCCTCCCTGCCTGTCTTCTCCCAGGCCAACTTCTGCTACAGAAAACACCCCTTTGATTCCCCTAGAATAATTTCAAGAAGCCCTTATGGTGCTCCTTATTGCCCAGTGGCAGCATACAAGAGTAAGATCAAGTGTTAAGTGCTTGGCTGCTAATAAGTGAGTGTTTTGAACCAACTAGCTTCTTCATGAGAGAAACACGTGGCAGTCTTCCTCCATGAAGATCTGTAGCCTTGTAAATCCTGTGTGTCATTCTCTGTTCTTTTAATCACCATGAGCTGGAATCAGACTTGACAGCAATGGGTTTAGGTTGTGTTTTTTTAAGGACACTTTCCAGATTAAAGAATGTGATACAGATCATCAGTAATTTTATAAGGTACAATGTATAAGGAAGCTCTGGTGGCCTAGTGGCAAGAAGCTGCACTGTAATGCCAGAGGTGTGTGGTTTGAATCCACCAGATGCTCTGCTGGAGAAAGAGGGACAATCTCCTCCTGTACCAGTCAGATCCAATTTGATGGTACATGGACAAAAAGTTTTTTATCAAAAAAAGATACAATGTATAGAAATGATCGCATGAAACACAATGTAAATAAAAACAAAAAATAATTTTTTAAAAAACGGGGCAAAAAAAGATCAGAAATAAGACAAATATATGTTTTTATAACTGCTATTCAATTTGTTCTGTATATTCTAGCCAGAGAAATTAGGCAAGAAAAAGGCATAACAGATAATTAAGTTGGAAAGAAAAAATTAG
>NW_006399926.1:3933088-3954245 GCF_000299155.1 Elephantulus edwardii
TAGATTTAAAAAATTTATTCTGCAAAATGGCAGGGTATAAGATCAATACATCAAAATTAGTTCTGTTATGTTTAATAAGGGTTTATTATAGCTGAATACCGCTAAATCAGAACCAACTCATCACTGACCCTCCAGTGGGTTTTCAGAGGCAGTAAATCACTTGGGAGGACATTGCCCATCTTTCTCCCAGGAGTAGCTAGTGGATTTAAACCTTGTAGCTTGGGGTTGATTAATATTATATAATTAATCACATTAATCAATGTTATAAAACAAGTTTATAAATGATTGTATGAAAAAATATGATTTGTAAATCTTCACTCATAATTTTAAAAATATTTTAAAAATAAAAGAAACATTTAAAAATCATTGTATATAAAAAAATTTTGTATCAAAGAACAATATGAAAAAGAAAATTAATAAAACAATTCCATTTAATAGTACCTAAAAAAGTAAAGTCGTTGTTGTTATGTGCTGTTGAGTAGCTTGTGACTCATAGCAACCCTATGTATAACAGCTCTGAACTCTGCTTTATTGTGAGCCAATCTTATTGTCTCTGACACACCTACCCCCATTACTTCAGTCACTGAATCAAACTATCTCATTGACGGTCTTCCTCTCTTGCATTATCCCTCTACCCTCCCAAGCATGAAGTTCCTCTCCAAGGACTGGTCCCTCTTTATAACATGTCCAAAGTATGTCAGACAAAGTATGTCAAATCCTTGCCTCCAAGGAGCAGCCTGGTTTCACCCTCTCTAGGTCAAACCTGCTTGTCCTCCAGCAACGCAACTCAAAGGCATCAATTCTCCTTCTATCAGCCCTAACCACTGTCCAGCTTTCTGACACATAGCAAGTAATTGCAAAGACCATGGCCTGAAGCTGGTACACTTTAAATCTGTAGACTGACATAATTTCTCTGGAGAGGTCTCTGTCAGCAGATTTTCCCAATGTAATCGTCTTTTGATTTCCTGGCTGCTGGTACCAAGAGTGTTGATTGTAGAGTCAAGCAAACTAAAGCTGTTAACAATCTCAATCTCCTCACTATCTATCATGATGCTGACAATTGGCCTAGTGGTGAGAATCTTTGCTTTCTTGATGCTGGGCTTCAATTCAATTGAAAGCTGCAGTCCTTGGCCTTCTGCAGCAAGGGTACTTCAGGTCCTCCTCAGTTTCAACAAGCAGGGTTGTGTCATCTGCATAAAGTACCAAGGAAAGAACTTAACAAAGGAGGTGAAACTCTTTTTTTTTTTTTAAACTCTTGTACACTGAAATCTACAAAACATTCCTGGATGAAATGAAAGAACTAAGTAAGTGGAAAGGCATCTTGTGTCTATGATTAGAAGACTTCACATGCTTGTTGTTAGGTGCCATCAAGCCAGGTATGACGAACAGCTACCCTATGATCATCAGATCTGAACCTTGCCCTATCCTGTGCCATCCTCACCATCTCTGCCAAACTAGAGCCGACAGTTACAGTTGATTGTGTCAGCCCATCTCATCGAGACCCTCCACTTTTCCAAGCCTATCTCCAGGAACTGGACATTCCCAGCAACATTCCCAAAGTTTGTGAAGTAACGTTTCACCATCTTTCCCTCTAAGAGCTTTATGGCTCTCTCCAAGACATATCTGCTAGTTCTTTGTTGTTAAGTACCATAGAGTCATAGATGACACATAGTGACCCTATGAATGAAAGTCTTGAACACAAAGCTTTCATCTTTTCTCCAAGTTCGTAGAGTTTCTTGAGGCAATCTTTTTTTGGAAGTGGATGCCACTCCTGCTTCCAAATGAGGCCAAATCCGATCAGCTCACACCTATTGTGAACAACACTCACACCCTAGCCTCAACCCAAAACTAGAAAACACACCTTACCAGAATACGCCATTCGCTCATCTTCCCATCCTAGAAATAGCCCCAGACTGGCAGCCAAAAGCCTTTTTAAAAGCGAAGCTAAGTCCAATCATCTCACACTTTATTGTAAACAAAAGCCACACCCTAGCCTCAACCCCAAACCAGAAAACACACCTTAGCAGAATCCAGCTGTTCCACTCATATTCCTATCCTGGAAATAGTTCTTTGCAGTCTGTGGGACATCTACTTCTTCTACAGCATCACAACTCAAAGGAAATAATTCTTTTTCTGTTGTCTATTCACTGTCCAACTCTCAGATGCATAGCAAGTAACTGAAAAAACCATGGCTTGGATTAGGTGCACCTTAGTCTTTAAACGGACATCCCTTGCCCACTGTCACCATTCCTATTAAGTTCTGTATTGGAAGTACCTGCTATGGCAATTTGATAAGAGAAGGAAATGAAAGGCATCCAGATAGGCAAAGAGATGTTAAACTATCACTAGATACAGATAATATGATCATGTACACAGAAAACCCCAAGGACTCAACAAAACTGTTAGAGCTCGTAGACCAATTTAATAATGGCAGGATACAAGATCAATATACAAAAGTCAGTGGGATTCCTCTACAGTAACAAAGAAAACAAATAGAAGGAAAATAAGAAAGCAATACCACTTATAATAGCCAACCACAAACTGAGATACTTAGGAATAAACCTAACTAGAGACACAAAAGATCTTGACAAAGAAAACTATAAAATACTTCTACAAGAAACAATAAAAGACCTAAATAAGTGGAAAAATATTCAATGACAATCCTACCAAAAGCAATATACATGCTTAATGCAATCCCAATAAAGATACAAATTCATTTTTCAAAGAAATTGAAAAGGCAAATGTCAAGTTTAGTTGGAGAGGAAAGACACCCAAACTAGCAAAGCACTTCTGAAAAACAAGAATGAAGTGAAAGGCATTAGCACTCCCTGATCTCAAAACCTATTTTACAGTTGTAATACCCAAAACAGCATAGAACTGGTACAATGGCAGGTACATAGATAGACCAATGGAACAGAACTGAGAACCTAGAAATTGATTCAGCTATCTATGATGAACTGATATTTAACAAGGAAACACCACCTATCAAGTGGGGAAACAAAAGCCCCTTCAACAGATGGTGCTGGCAAAACTAGACCAGGATCCACATTTCACGCTATACACAAAAATCAACTCATGGTGGATCAGAGACCTAGGGATAAAGTCCAAAGCCATGAAGATCATAAGAAACAAATTGGGACCAAGCTTAGGAGGCCCAGCCTATGGAATAAAGAGGCTGACAAATACAGCCAGAAGTATACAACTAGGAGAGGATAAAATTGACGAATGGGATCTTCTAAAGATTAAGTGCCTGTGTACATCAAAACTTTTCCTCACAGGGTGAAAAGAAAACCTACTGATTGTGAAAAAACATTTGGAAATTCCATCTCTGACAAGGGTCTCATAACAAAAGTCTACAGACTACTACAGGACCCCCACACACAAGAAAAAGACTGAAACCCAATTACAAAATAGTCAAAAGACATGGAAGGACTTTTCACAGAGGAAGATATTTGGACGGCCAATAGACACATGAAGAAATACTCAAAATCACTGGCAATAGGAGAGATACAAAGTAAAACCACCATGAGATACAATCTCACTCCACATACACTATTGGTGGGACTGTAAAATGGTACAACCATTCTGGAAGAGAATTAGGCATGTCCTCAAAAAGCTGAACATAGAAATTCCCTACATACCCTGAGGAAATAGAACTGAGACAGAGATTTGTACATCAATGTTCACAGCGGCGTTATTCACAATTGAAAGAACATGGAAACAACCCAAATGTCCAACCATAATTGAATGGATTGAGAAATTGTGGTACATTTACACAATAACATAGTATGCAGCGCTCAGAAGCAACAATTTAGGAAATTATTACACACAGACTAGAGAGCATTATGCTGAGCGAAGTAACTCAGTCTTCTCAGGACAAATACTGCATAAGACCATTATTGTAAAAATAAAAGGATACCTAGTAAAATATTTATAGGGACCCAAGTGGGGAAGTGGTGGGAGCAGAGGAGTGAATATGGGCAAGGGGGAAATCACAATTGTGCACAATTTAGTGAGTGGAGGAGGAGGGAGTAAAGGAAATGAGGGAAATTGAGCAGGGACCTCAAAAGACAGGGTAATGGTGGGCATAATTGAATGGGGATTAAGTTTCTAAAACACAGTGTAAGGGAATGATTGTATGAAACACAGTATGATTGAAGGAAAGTGTGAAACACACTGTATATGAATTTTGTATGCAAACCAATATAAAATAAAACTCTTTCAAAAACCCATAAAAACCTGCCATCTTTGCTCTGCAGCCCTTTGAAGGGGCTCTTGACTGCAATTTCCCAGCAACACGTCTTTTGATTTCCTGACTGCTGGTGCCAAAGTGGTTAAGATTACAGTATTGCTCAGAGCAATAGATATATTCAGTGCAATTCCTACGAAAGTTCAACAAGCATTCTTTGCAGAAATGGGAAATGATCTTCAAATTCATAAGGAACTGCATGGGGTTCTGAGTATACAAAGGTTTAATGAGCAAGAAGAACAAGTAGGGTAATTTGCACTTTACAATTTTAAAATTAACTACAAAGCCATAGTAATCAAAACAAAATGGTGGTGGTGGTGGTGTAGGAATAAACATATAGAGAAATGGAGTAAAACTGATAAATAAACGCATCTACAACTAATTGCTGAAACTGAGGAGGACCTGAAGTGTTCGCTGCAGAAGGTCAAGGACTTCAAAATCTTCAATATAGACTGAAGTTCAACATCAGGAGGACAAAGATTCTCACCACTGAGCCAAATGGCAGTACCACGACAGATATAAAAGAGACTGAGGAGGTTAACAATTTCAATTTGCCCGGCTCTACAATCAACACTCTTTTGGCACCAGCAGTCAGTAAATGGTAAGACAAACTACACTGGGGAAGTTTGCTATCAGAGACATTTCTAAAGTGCTAAAGAGCAATGATGTCAGTCTAGAGACTAGGGTGTGCCTGATCTAGGCCATGGTCTTCACAGTTACTTGCTATGCATCAGAGCTAGACAATGACTAAGGATAACAGAAGAAGAATCAATGCCTTTGAGTTGTGGTGCTGAAGAAGAGTATTGAACATATGGACCACTTAAGAGAACAAATAGGTCTGTCTTGAACAGGATGAAACCAAGTTTCACCTTGGAAACAAGGATTTTGAAGGTCTGTCTCACATACTTTGGGCACGTGGCTAGGAGGACCAACTCTTGGAGAAATACATTATGCTTGAAAGGGTGGAGGGACACTGCAGGAGAAGAAGACCCTGGATGAGATGGATTGACACAGTAACTAGAGTAATGGGAGTAGATGTATCTGCATCAGTGAGACGGCACACAAGAGGACAGGGCTCAGAGCTATTACACACAGGGTCACTATGAGTTGCAGGCTACTCGATGGCACATAACAACAACAACAACAACAACACAACCAATTGCTTTCAACAAATGTGTCAAATCTTTTAAATGGAGAAAGAAAAGTTTCTTCAACAAATGGTGATGGGATTGACTGGATTGTTGTTGCTGTTAGTTTGCACTGAGTCAATTTTGACCCACAGCAGCCCCATCCAGCAGGGTAGACTTGCCTCTTAGGGTTTCCTTGACTGTAGTTTTTATAGAAGTAGATTACTTGGTTTCTCTTGTGGAGATACTGAGTGAGTTCAAACTACCAACCCTTAAATTACTACCCAAGTATTTAATCTGCAGTGCACCAGGGCTTCTTGGACAACTGATATCCACATGCAAAAGAATAAAGTCACCTGTCCTGAACCATAAACAAAAATAACTTGTGTGTAGATCAAGGACTTAAATATACGAGTTAAAAGTGTATTAGCTTTTTTAAAAAAATGTAATTTTTATTTGTGTGTGTGTGTGTGTGTGTGTGTGTGTGTGTGATCAAATCAGACCTGACAGGTATAGGAGGAGATTCTTCCTTCTTCTCCAGCAGAGCATCTGGTGGGCTTGAACCATGCGCCTCTGGGATTGCAGTACAGCTTCTTGCCACTAGGCCACCAGAGCTCGCCTGTATTAGCTTTTCTTTTATTAATTAATTTTAATGAAAGTTTACAGACACTTTGGATTTCCATTCATTCATTGTTATGCTTTGTTCCCTGACCAGCCTCCTCCCAAAAGTATAAAACTTTTAGGATAAGGTATAGCTATAAATTGTCATGGTTTTTCGTTTAAGCAATGGTATCTTAGATATGATGCCAAAATAGCAACCAAATAAAAATTATAAAGTCAGACTTTACCAAAATTAAAACCTTTTGTGTGCCAAAGGATAACTATCTATAAAGAAGACAACAGAATGAGAGGATATTTACAAAGCATATATCTGATAAAACTTATATCCAGATTACAGAAAGAAATATTATGGCTCAATAATAACAAGAAAATAGTTCACATAAAAGATGAACAAAGGATGTGAACACACATTTATTTCCTGAAAGCAGAATATACAAATAATTAAGAAGATGTGCTGTAGATACTATTGTTAGGTGCTTATAAGGCAACTCCAACTCAGTGACTCCGCGTAAAATAGAACAAAACTATGTCCAGTTCAGGGCCATCCTCAGTTTCTGCTCTGCCTAAGACAATGGTGGCTGCCACTGTCTCAATCTTATGAAGGGATTCTTCTTTTTTCACTGACCCTATACTTTACTGGCAGTTCTGATTGACACAGTTCAGAACATTAGTAACTGCCAGTTACTTATGTTCCACAGCGCATCAACAGAGAACTGCTAGATGTGCAGGCTGAGTTTAGAAGAGGCCATGGTACTAGGGATATTACAGTTAATGTTAGATAGATCTTGGCTGAAAGCAGAGAATACCAGAGGAATGTCTATCTGTGCTTAATTGACTAAGCAAAGGCATTTGTACAGATCACAACAAACTGTGGTTGACTCTGCGAAGAATGGAAATCCCAGAACACTTGATTGTGCTTATGTGAAACCTATACTTGGACCAGGAGGCAGTCATCAGAACAGAACAAGGAAACACTGCATGGTTCAAAATCAGGGAAAGTATATGCAGGGATGTATCTCCATATCTTTTCAATCTATATGCAGAACAGATCATCTGGAAGGCTGGGCTCTATAAGGAGGAATGTGGCATCAGAATTAGAGGAAGACTCATCAACAACTTGAGATAAGCAGATGACATAATCTTGTTTACCAAAACTGAAGAGGACCCAAGGCACTTGCTGCAGAAGGTCAAGGGCTGTAGCCTTAATATGGATTGAAATTAAATATCAAGAAAAGAAAAAGATTCTCACCACTGGGCAGCATCATGATAGATGGTGAAGAGACTGAGATTGTGAACAGCTTTAGTTTGTTTGGCTCCACAATCAGCACTTTTGGTACCAGCAGCCAGGAAATCAAAAGATAAACTGCACTGGGGAAAATACGCTGTTACAGACCTCTCCAGAGTACTAAAGAACAACAATGTCAGTCTGGAGTCTAAGGTGCCCTTGATTCAAGCCATGGTCCTTGCAATTACTTGCTATGCATCAGAAAGCTAGACAATGACTAGAGATGAAGGGGAATTGATGCCTTTGAACTGTGGTGCTGGATTAGGGTATTGAATATACCATGGACTGCTAGGAGAACAAACAAGTTCATCCTAGAGAGACTGAGACCAGACTGCTCTTTGGAAGCAAGGATTCTGAAGCTTTGACATACTTTGGGCATGTTGTAAAGAGATGCCAGCCCTTAGAGAGGAACATCATGCTTGGGAGGGTGGAGGGTCAGCACAAGAGAGGAAGACCCTGGATGAGATGGATTGACTCAGTGACTGGGATCATCTACATCCCATTAGTGAACATTTCCTATTACTCAGCCCAAGGTTTTCTTGAAAGAAAGAAAGAAAGAAAGAAAATCTTACGTAGTCCCATTCTACTTTGACATACACGGGGTTGCCATGAGCTGGATTCATGGAATGGATTCAATGACAGCTGAGTTGTTTTGTGTCTTTGGACCTTCCAGGATGCAGGACTTTCAGTGGTAAATGTGGCAAACCAGGTTGAGCTGGTCACTCTAGTGACCAGACTGTGACTGCTTGTATACTCACAGCTGTAAAATGTCTTTAAAATTGTTAAACTCAAGTTTAACAAGAGGGGAGACCAAGATAAAAGGCAGCAGCTGTTCACAGAGTGAAGAATTCCTCCGGGACATCCAGCGGAGGAATGCCAACACCTCGGTCTCTCTTTTCTTGAATCCTGAGAAGAAGTATTTATTTAAAAAAAAAAAAAAACAAACAAAACCACAGAAACTGCAGGTGTAAGGCTAGAGGTTTCAGAAGTGAGAGTAGATCATCATAAGTGACTCACATTGTCCTCAGTGGTACAACATTCACACACACTCACATCCTACAAATGTTCCTTCCTTAGGAACACTGCCTGGGTATACTGCAGTCAATTGTTCAGCAGTCACTTCTCAATGTCAGTTTATCATTTACAGGAGTGGTCCGGCATTAAGTAATGGCCAAGGATGTCAAAGAACTCTCTCACTCTCTGGGGAGCTGGCAGCCTCAGCTTGGGAGGAAGCTCATGCTCACAGCAGGGCAGCAGGTGGGCAGTCCTTCAGGACAAAGCAGGTTGCACAAGCTGAGGGGTGAGGAGGAGGTCAGGCAGGAGTAAGGCTGATCAGGACACAGGCAGAAATAAAAATTACACAGACCAGGGCCCAGGAGAGATGAGAAAGCTTGGCACGCTGAGGCGGTTCATCTGGTCAGGAATGAAACTGCATGCTGCATGTGAGTGGAAGGGAGAGAAGACTGGAAGGAAGGGCAGGCAGGGTTGATCATGACATCACTGAACAGTGTGGTGAGAAAGTTGTTCCCCAGGCTGTAAGGATTAAGAGGAGTTCCTACCAAGCAAGGTGGCATCAACGCCTCTGTGTTCCATGAGGATCACCTTGGAGATGGCATGAAGGTCAAGTGGAAGAAGTCAAGAAGAAAGATAAACATGAAGTTAGGACAGCAAATTCAGCCATGATGGAGAGTATGCACCATGCAGGAGGAAACACCATGGCTGACGGAGGAAGGGCAGAATCCAAGCAGATCCTAGGTGAACGGGGAATCACGACCCAGGACCGAGGTTACAGGATGATGGTCTCAGCGCCATCAGCTCCCCCAGCTAACTCTCCTGAAGATTCCTGTTCCTCCAACACTCCACAGTTCCCAAACAAATGAGCTGAGGGTTGGAAATCACTGCTGCACCTTGAATTGTCAGTCACAGGTGCAAGCATCATACCTCTCAAGTCCAGACGCAAAAAAAGCATTAGTATGAGAGGCTGTGAAATATGCGCTGAGCTTAAGAGGAGGCACCCAAGATAAGCCTCCATACCCCTTTTCTCCTCCCAAATTCCATTTCCACATCAGGATGCCCTCCTCTAGACAGTTTTAGTCTCTGACAATTACAATATGTTTAGGTATAAATGTTCTTGTTGTTATTGTTGTTATGTACCATCGAGTTGAAAGAGAACCATAGTTGACTCTCCAGCAGCTTTCCAATGGCAGTCAATCATGCAGGAGGAGACTGCCTGATTTCTCCTATAGCACAGTTGGTAAATTTGAACCACATACCATTGGGTTGGCAATTCCTTACCATTAAGATATCAGAGCTCCCTTAATAAAGATTGGAGCCTAGACAATTCTAAATACTGTTAATGTGTACCTGACCTATACCTGGCAAAAGTGATGAGCAAGAGATGCAGAGGGTGACAATTAAGCTGAGCATTTTGATACAGGATAAAGAAAGGACTTTGGGTGAGGGCTGTCTTGTTTCTGAGCAAAAGCAAGCAAGTTAAATGTTGCCATTTCTTCCTAGTAAGATAACTTGTAAGATCAGATACACAGAGTTAGAGAAGAATGGCAAAATAACTTACTATGACATTACTATTGAAAAGATATTGTGGTAGGAGAAACAATACCTCCCTCCCAGATGCTGAAGGAACGGAAGAACAAATTCAAGCCCTGAGTTGCAATACTTAGGGATGCTATGGGCAGAATAATAGATGACCCAGGAAGCATTAAAAGAAGATGGAAGGATGTACGGATTGGTGAGGCCGCTGGCTGTTGGACTATGCAGCTTGGAGCCTGTGGCAGACTCACCTCAGTTCTACAGGCCACACACCCACCCCTGGCCCCTGACGGTCACCAGCAGGTATCACCATACTTCAAGGCTGCAACTGTCCAATTGTCCGTGGACCAGATTGGGAGGGTGGAGGAACTGCTCTGCTCCTTGGACCCAGTGTTGCTGGAGTTTCTGGTGTGCCCGCTCTCCAAAGAAGCTGCTCACATATGAAGCATCAAGCAATGAACAGATTAATGAAGAGTTAGGAACAGCCTATCCGATCACTGATGGCATTCCACAGGCCACAAGAATGATACATCAAAATAAGAAGAAAGAAGAAATGGCGCAGCACTAAACCATGGTTAAACACAAAAACAACTACATGAATACCATTTCAAAAGTCAGTGCGGCAGGAGGTAAGTGGAAGAGAAGAATGTTTTTGTCTCTTCCTACCTTGACTGTGCTAATTCCACTGGTGTCTTTAGCAAGACCGCTGTTCTACTCAGCCTCTGTGGAAGATCATTTCCCACAGGGTCGCACCAGCAGATCAGCCTGTGCTTATACAGTCTACTCCTGATAATCACCAGACCAGTTTGTATGTTCTTCCACCTATGGCCTTGGATGGGTATTAGACTTTTCAGACAATTAATTAATACAACCATGGTCAAGACTATATATGTATTAATATGTCTTGAATTTCTTTCTGTGAAAGTCACCTAGATTGAAGTACTGTAATCTCATTTGGTTTGGAGGAAAGATTCCTTGTCTTGCTCTGTCAGAGGTGTAAGGACTATGGGAGGCTTGAGCTACAGAAGCCTCGTTTATTATCCTCCTGTTTGCCCCATACTGTTTGAAAGCCCCAATCTAAAATATCAATTCCTGTAGTAGAGGAAGTGATGTGTCATGCCGATGCTTAACAGCCACAGTCATTAGCTAAAACTTTATTCCTTATCCTACTCATTTGACAGTTGGTCATTTGGAATAGTGTTTGTTTAGATTCAAGTCTTTAGTTAAGTAACATGCTAGGAATGACTGAAATAATTCCAAAAGAGCTGTGTTAGAGTAGTTGTGAAGAAATGCATTTGAACTAGTATGATTAAAAATCCCTACAATAAAATGGAAATTAACATAAAAGAAAGTAAGATAGAAGGAGTACACAAAACCACCATACCAAAAGGAATTGACTGACATGGAAGAATTTCATGAAACAACATATGATCAGGAGGCAGTGATGATGAAGGAGAAAGTTCAAGCTGCTATGAAGGAATTGGCAAAAAACAAGGTCCCAGAAATTGATGGAATACTAATTGACATATTTCAACAGGCAGTTGCTGCCCTGGACATGCTCAACAAAGTTATGCCAGGAATTCTGGAGGACAACTGCCTGGCCAACTGACTGGAAGAGATTCATATTTGTTCCCATTAAAAAAAAAAAAGAGTGACCTGACAAGGTGTGAAAATTATCAAACAACATCATTAATACTGCATGAAAGCAAAATCCTGCTGAAGATTATTAAAAAATGACTGGAACAGAACATTGAAAGAGAACTACCAGAAATACAGGATGGGTTTAGAAGAAGTCGTGACACCAGAGACATTATCACCAATGTCAGATGGATCTTGGCTGAAAGCAGAGTACCAGAGGAATGTCTATCTGTGTTTCATTGACTAGCAAAGGCATTTGACTGTGTGGATCACAACAAGTTGTGGCTAACTTTGAGAAGAATGGGAATCCCAGAATACTTAACTATACTCATGCAAAACCTATATTTGGACCAGAAATAAGTCATCAGAACAGAACAAGGAAATACTGCATGGTTCAAGATCAGGAAAGGAATGTGTAAGGGATGTGACCTGTCTCCATACCTTTTCAATCTATATGTGGAACAGACCACTTGGGAAGCTGGACTTTATGAGGAAGAATGTGGGATCAGGATTAGAAGACTCATCAACGGCCTACGTTATGCAGAAGAACCTTGCTCACTGAAACTGAGGAGGGCCTTCTGTTTGCGCAGAAGGTCAAGGACTGTAGTCTTCAAAATGGACTGAAGCTCAACATCAAGAAGACAAAGATTCTCACAACTAGACCAATTGGAAGCACCATGTTAGATGGAGAAGAAATTGTTGAGGTTGTTAACAATTTCTGCTTACTTGGTTCTACAATCAATACTCTTGGCACTAGCAGTAAGGAAGTCAAAAGACGAATTGGTCTGGAAAAAGCGGCTATCAGGGTTCTCTCCTAAATGCAAAAGAGCAATGCTGTCAGTCTGGAGACTAAGGTGTGCCTGATTCAGGCAATGGTCTTTGCAATCTATGCATCAGAGAGCGGGACAAGGACTAGAGTTGACAGACAAAGAATGGAGGCCTTCAAGTTGTTGTGTTAGAAAAGATTATTGACTACACCACTGACTGCCAAGAGAACAAACAAGTTTATCCTGGAGAGGGGGAAACCAAGCTGCTCCTTGGAGGCAAGGATTATGAAGCACCATCTCACATACTTAGGGTATGTGGCCAGGAGGGACAAGCCACTAGAGAAAGACATCATGTTTGGAAGGGTAGAGGAACAGAGCAGTAGAGGAAGACCCTGGGTGAGACAGACTGACACAGTAACTGGGATAATGGGGGTAGGTGTGTTGGATACAGTAAGACTGGCTTAGGACAAGGCAAGGTTCATAAGGTCACTATGAGTCACAGGCAACTTGATGGTATGTAGCAACTTGCAAATGAAGTCCACATCCTAATCCCAGAAGCTATGAATATATTAAGTTTCAGAGTAAGGAAGAATTAAAGCTGCTATATCTAATGCCTCATTGGCAAGGAGCTATGCTGCCAACTTCAAATCATGAGGTTCAAATTCTCTAGCAGCTCTGAAGTAAAAAGATGGGCAATCTCCTCCTGTGTAATTTATTGCCTCTGAAAACACACTGGAGGGTCAGCTGTGAGTAGGTACTTGACAACAATCAGTCAATAAGGAGTCTGGTGGCACAGTAACGGAAGTCCTCAACCGATAACTGAAAGGTTAGTAGTTTGAACCCACAGGCACTCTGAGGGAGAAAAATGAAGCTGTCTTGTATTGGAAACCTTATGGACCGTTCTACTGTGTCCTAAAGAATTATTATGAGCTAAAACTATCATGATGGAAAGTGGTTTGGTTTTTAGAATAAGCTGACTTTAAAATAGGCAGATCATTCTGGATTACATGGGCCCAATGTAATCATAGGGGACCTTAAAAGTAGAAAAGGTGAAGTCAGAAAAGTGAAGTCAGAAAAACAGAGGTGACAACAGAGGCAAGATGAGAGGGATGTGACCAAGAAGGACCTGACCTGCTATTGCTTTGAAGACATAAAGGGACTGAGCCAAGAGATGTGGGGGCCTCTGAAGCCAGAAAAGGCAACAAAACACTTTCTCTGAGTACCCTCCATAAGGAATGCTGACCCAGGTTTCTGTCCTGTGAGACCTGTGTCTGACTTCTGACCTACAGAGTTGTACGATAATAGATTTGTATTGCTTAAGTCACTAACTCAGAGGTAATTTGCTATGACTGCAAATTAGAAAGCTAAATCAGGTACCATGAACAAATTTAAAACCATACTCTCCTACATCAACCAGTGACAAGATGAACAAAATGTGGTATATACAGTGGACAATTATTCAGCAGTAAAGAGAAACTATGAACCTTAAATATGTTAAGTGAAAGCTGTCAGACACAAAATGACAAATATTGTATAAACTCATTTGCATTAAATATCTACAATAGACAAACGCCTGGTGACAGAAAGTAGACTACTAATTACCAGCAGCTGGGAGGCACAAGAAATGGGAGTTACTGTTTAATGGGGACAAAGGATCTGTTTGGGGTGATGCAGCACAATGGGTAACTTGCATATGGTCTTTCAACTCATGCTGAAATTTCTTTCTAGCAAGATCTCTTTCAAATGCAAGTGGGCACAGTATGAAGGGAATATCAGAAAGGATGGATAGTCTCCTCTAGTGCAATTTACTGCCTCTGAAAACCCACTGGAAGATCAGCTATGAGTTGGTTCTGACTCAATGGCACACCACAACAACAAAGTCATGGTATTTGCAATGAACAAATCATTGTTGTTGTTGATTGCCTGCGAGTTGAGCACGATTCATAGCGACCCTATGAGCAAAAGGCCTGAAACCCCTCTACAACTATCAATATTTATCAAAGTTCATAGAGTTTCCAGAGGCATATTGTTTAGGAAATGGGTATCATTCAATCTCCAGCCTCATTTCCGTCTTTAAGTCTGTAATTCCCAACTACAGTTCTTTGTTTCCAATTTTCCCATTCAGGTCACCAGTTATTATTACAGCATCTTGATTGCATGTTCAGTGAATTTCACACTGTAAAAGCTGCTAGAAATTCTCCATATCCTCATCTTTGGCTCTAGTTGTTGGTGTACATACTTGGAAAAATGGTTGTATTCAGTGGTCTTCTTTCTAAGCAAACAAGAGTATCTTCTCACTCACAGCATTGTACTTGAGGATCAATCTTGAAATGGTCTCTTTGATTATAAATGCAACACCACTCTTCCTCAACCTTTCATTCCCAATATAATAGATCATATCATTGTCTGATTTAGAGTGGTCAGGAACAGTCCAGCTCAGCTCACTAATGTCTAAGATGTTGATGTTTATGTGTTACGTTTCATTTTTTTACCACAGCCAGTTTTCCTAGAGTCATACTTTGTATATTCAACATTCTAACTATTAATGTATGCTTGCAGCTCCTCCTCATCCTCAATTTTTTAGTGACTTCCAATTCTGGGGCTCTACCTCCAGTACTATGTATCTTTTCTCCATACCTATTCAATATGTATGCTGAGCAAAACGTTCCAGAGGCTGGACTTTATGAAGAAGAATGTGACATTAGATTCAGAGGAAGATGCATCAAAAACTTGCAAAGCACAAAAAAATTGCAGAAAATCAAAGGCTACAGGACCTGAAACACTTGTTGCAGAAGGTCAAGGACTGCAGCCATCAATATGGTTTGAAGCTCAACATCAAGAAAATAAAGATTCTCACCATGGGGCCAATTGGCAATATCATTATGGATGGTGAAGAGATTGAGATTGTTAACAGCTTTAGTATGCTTGACTCCACAATCAATACTCTTGGTACTGCCAGCCAGGAAATTAGAAGATGAATTGCATTCAGAAAGTCAGCTGTCAGGGACCTTTCCAGAGTACTGAAATGCAATGATGTCGCTGGAGACTAAGGTGTGCCTAATACAGGCAACAGTCTTTGCAATTGCGTGCTATGCATAAGAAAGCTGGACAATGACTAGGGATGACAGAAGGAAAAGTGATGCCTTTGAGCTGTGGTGCTGGAGAAGAGTGTTAAATATATCATGGATGCTAGGAGAAAAAACAGGTTTGTCCTGGAAAAGGTGAAACCAGGCAGCTTCTTGGAGGAAAGGATTCTGAAGCTTCATCTGACATGCTTTGGGCATTTTGCAAGGAGGGACCAGTCCTTAGAGAGGGACATCATGTTTGAGAGGGTGGAGAGACAGCGCAAGAAAGGAAGACTCTCGAGATTTAGTGATTGGGGTAAAGGGAGTAGGTGTGTCAGAGACGGTGAGGTTGGC
The DNA here is from genome assembly GCF_000299155.1 of Elephantulus edwardii. Classification (NCBI taxonomy): domain Eukaryota; kingdom Metazoa; phylum Chordata; class Mammalia; order Macroscelidea; family Macroscelididae; genus Elephantulus; species Elephantulus edwardii. Next base: position 3,948,745 of record NW_006399926.1, read on the forward strand.
AGAGGATAGAGCAGGGTTTAGGGCTCTTGTACATAGGGTTGCTATGAGTCGCAAGCGACTTGATGACACAAAACAACACAACAACAACAGACTGCAATATTATTTACATCTCAACATCAAGAAAAGAGAGATCCTTATCACTTAGCCAACAGGCAATATCATGCAACATGGAGAAACCATTGATGTTGGCAAAGATTATAACTTACTTGTAGCCACAATCAATACCCTTGGCAATAGCAGACAAAAAAAAAAATCAAAAGACATGTTTCATTGGGAAAATCTGCTGTCAGGGGCCCCTCTAAAGTGCGAAAGAGCAATGATGTTTAATGCCTGGGGTGCACCTGATTCAAGCCATGATCTTTTCAATTCTTTTCTATGCATTTGAAATTTGGACAGTAGCTAATGACAGAAGACTCCAAGCCTTTAAATGATGGTGTTGGAGAAGAAAACTGAATATTCTATGAACTGCCAAAGAGGGGAAAAAAATTATGTCTTAGTGTACATAGTGACACTTCATTTCACATATTTTTGGCTTGTTGACAGGAGGGGCAGTTCTTGTGAAGGGAAAGGATCAGTGAAAGAGAAAAAGATCCTCAATAAAACAGAATGACACAGTGACTGTGCCAATGGGCTCAATAAGGATGGCACAGGATAGAATATGGTTCAGATACATTGATAGGGTTGCTGTGAGTTGTAGTTGACTCTATGGCACCTAACAACAAGTCTTGGTGGCGTTGACCCAAAGGCAGCACCTCTCTCAAAGTGCAAATGCACCAATGGTTCCATGGGACAAAGATGCGTCATCTCACCCCATGTGGCTTATAGCCTCTAGAAATCCTGAAGTAACTTGACAGCAACGGCTTGAGTAGTTGTTTTTGGGGGGTTTTGTCATTGTCTTATAAGTCCTACAAATGATTTCAAGAAATTATGTCAATAAAGTGCTTTTGGCCCACCAAAGCAATTGAATAACTTGCTAACGATGTAAATAAAGAACTTGGCATTTAATGGGTGTATGTGGTGTGCCACTGAGTTGGAACCAAGCCAGAGCTGACTCTCGCTCTGGTGGGTTTTCAGAGATAGCAAATCTCATGGGAGGAGATGGCCCATCTTTCTTTTTTTTTAGGGTTTCCAGTCATTCATTGTTACACTTTTCTCCTTATCCACTCCCTCCCCCCAATTCACTCTTCTCTTTGAAAAGAAAGAGAAAAACTCTTTCATTGTTATGCAATCCCTCCCCCCAAGTCCACTCCACTATGCAGCCTTCACTTTGGACTTCTATAATGACATGTCTCTTTTAAACAGTTCTCTCCCTCATCTATTTCAAAGCAATATACATCATTCCTCCCCTCCTTTTCTGTCTTCCCTCAACCCTAATGTCAGTCCCGTTTTACAACAGTGGCCCTACGCAACATTTGTCCTTTTGTGACTGAGCATAATGTCCTCCAGGGTCATCCATTTTGCATATTTCATGAGTTCCTTGTTTTTCAATGCTGCATAGTATTCCATTGTGTGAATATACCACAGCTTCTCTAGCCATTCGTTTGTTGATGGGCACTTGGGTTGTTTCCAGCTCTTTACTATTGAGAACAAAGTCACAATAAACATGGGTGTGGGTCCATCTTTCTCTTATGGAGCTGCTGGTGGATTTGAACTGTGTACCTTCGAGTTGACAGCACAATGGAACCATGCAGTTAAGGAACCTTAAGGAAAGAATTAGTCAGTTTTGCCGTTCCACCAGGCTTAAAATGAGTCATCTCAGGAACAAAAAGGAGAAACCTCTTGACCAAGTAGAAAGGTAGAATGCATCCTCTGGATCTGAGGCCTCTATGTTGAGAACCTCCTAGATCTAGGAGACAGAAAAAGACAAAGTTCTAACTATGGAGATGGTGCAAGATGTTGAGAAGCAGCAACAGAACCAACAGGCCAGCAGGAAACAGTGCAGTGGCACTTACGGGTAGAGAGGAGTAGCTTAGAGCATTTTTCAAGAGGTAAAGAGCTTTGAAGTGTTTGGCCTCAGCAGGTCAGAGGTCAGACAGACCCAAGAGGCTGAGGGTTCAATAGCCAAGAAGTCAAGGGCCAGAGAGAAGCCTGCCTATGGGCAGTAGAGATGTGTTCCTGACTGAAGGACTGTATCTTGATTTGCTTCTGATCCTGAATTATAGTTTATTGGCCTTAGGTTCTCTAAAGATGCAAAACCAATGAAGCTTCTATGTAGAAAAAAACAACTGATCCTCCAGCATGTTTCCAAGACTGTAAATCCTGTAGGAGGAGACGATGGTATCTTTCTCTCTCAGAGCTGCGAGGGGATTGAAACCCATACAAAGGCATAGCCTGAGTTCACAGTGCAACTTCCTACTTAGAAGATTAAAACCAAAGTGATTCCCTTCTGACCCTATTGAATAGTTCTGTGTGTTCCAGGAAATAGTAAAAATTCTAATTAATGTTTACCCCTAGATTGGTTTTATCATCCACCCTCAGGAGATAAAACTGGAGTGCAAGGGGGTGGGTAGCAGTGGGTAGGAATGGAAAATGGCCCCAGGCCCTTCAAACTGCTGTGACTAACCCTACCTGGCCAATGGAGAATGGACCCTGCTCTTCATTTTGTTTGGTGCTGATGCCAACTGAGCCTCAGGTCCCTTTCACCAAAATACCTATTTTTTTTTAATTTTTTTTTCATTGTTGAACATTTTCTTTCTCCCCTTCTCCCCTCTCTTTCCTCCAACCTGCTCCTCAATGCACCTTTTGTTCCAGATTGTTGTCATACATAAAATGTCTAATCATATATTCCTTTCAGATATTTCTTCCCCTCATCTGTTCTACTGCAATGTTCATTATCTATCCACTCTTTTCCCATTCTCTCCCCAACCCTACTCCCATGTCTGCCCTATTTTATAACAGTGGTGTTATGCAGTGATTGTCCTTTTGTGACTGAGATATTTCACTCAGAATAAAGTCCCTCAGGTTCGCCCATGTTGTATAATGTTTTACAAATTCATTGTTTTTCAATGTTGCATAATATTCAATTGTGTAAATGTACCACAATTTCCTTTGTTGATGGGCCAAAGAGCACATTTGGAATGAAGTGTATTTGCTATATACTTGGCTAGTGTTGCTTCTGGACTTTGTAGTGAGTTTGGACCTTTCTCTACTGACTAAGCCACTAGAATTCTCATTCTAATTAACATTATAGCAGATAAAATTTACATAGATAGTTAGACAATACTGAGGATCAGGGCCACAGGATATTCTTGACATACACAATTAACAATCACACAGTTACTTCCGGAACAAATTCCTTAATCATGAGCTTATCTGTGTAGCCATTGTACTGAATTAATTATCAAACCTAGGGGAGAAACACAAAAAGCTTTGGGAGGGACTGTCCTCAGAAATTCTGGGAAGGTGGGAGAGTGAAGTTGTGACTGACCTCATATCACAATGATTGGCCCTGGGCTGATCCTGACAGTGATTCTCCCAGCCCTGGGAGGTCAGGAGACCTCCATGACCCATCATACCACTTTTACAGATAGAGCCATCATTTCACAGGTGGAAATTTTTAGAAATAGATAGCAGTGACAGCTCTACAAAAGTGTTAATATAATTAACATCACTAAGCTGAAGACTTAAAAATTATTAAAATGGCAAATAGTTCACTATCTATATTTTGTTATGATAAAATATATAAAAACATAAAAGTACACACTTCTGTGCAGTGGACAGTCTGTGAATGGAACGGGGCCTTTGAAGTGAGGCAGTTAATGAATGAGCCTAACCCAGAGACCTAAGTTTTGTCTTTAACTCACTCCTTGCCATTGAGTCTGAACTCTGTCCTACGTGACCCTCTAATTCACATAAGAGAATGCCCATTTTTCTCCCAAGGAGATTCAAACCACCACACAGACACAGCACTTTGCTTTCAGCACAATTCCACCAGAACTGCACCTAAGTCGAAAAAGAAATGAAAATGGTTTTAAGTATTTAAGTTGTTGTTGTAATGTGCCATCGAGTAACCTGTGACTCATAGTAACCCTATGTACAAGAGCCCTAAATCCTGCTTTATCCCCTGCCAAACTCTAACACGCCTACTCACACCATCCCAATCAATCGGTCCATCTCATCAAGGGTCTTCCTTTCCTGTGCTGTCCCTCCACCCTCCCAAGCATGATGTCCCTCTCCAAGGACATCTCCTTGCAACATGTACACAGTACGTCAGACAAAGCTTTCAAAGAATCCTTGCCTCCAAGGAGCAGTCCAGTTTCACCCTCTCCAGGACAAATCTGTTTGTCTCCTAGTAGTCCATAGTATATTCAACACTCTTCTCCAGCACCACAGCTCAAAGGCATCAATTCTCTATCATCTCTAGTCATTGTACAGCTCTCTGACGCATAGCATGAAATTGCAAGACTATGGCCTGGATTAGGTGCACCTTAGTATCCAGCCTGACGTCGTTGTTCTTCAGTACTCTGGAATGGTCCCTGACGGCTGACTTTCCCAATGCAATTTGTCTCTTGATTTCCTGGCTGCTGGTACCAAGGGTGTTGACTGTGGAGCCAAGCAAACTAAAGCTGTTAATAATCTCAACCTCTTCACCATCCATAATGATGTTGCCAATTGTCCCCATGGTGAGAATCTTTGTTTTCTTGATGTTGAGCTTGAGTCCGTATTAAAGGCTGCAGTCCTTGACCTTCTACAGCAAGCACTTCAAGTCCTCTTCAGTTTCAGCAAGCAGGGTTGTGTCATTTGCATAACACAGGTTGTTGATTAATCTTCTTCCAATCCTGATGACACATTCCTCCTCATACATACAGCCCAGCATCCCAGATGATCTATTCTGCATATAGATTGAAAAGGTATGGAGACAGAACACATCCCTGGTGGACACCCTTCCCAATTTGAATCATGCAGTATCTCCTTCCTCTGTTCTGATGACCGCCTCTTGGTTCAAGTATAGATTTTGCATAAGCACAATCAAATGTTCTTGGATTTAACAAACAAAAAAACCATCAAACACCAAAACAATGCTCACGGAATTCCTGTTCATAACAGCTTGAAAGTGCAAAAGAAGTACTGAGTGGATAAACAAAATGTGATATATCCATTAAAACCTCTAGATGTCCAGTGAATCCTGACTTATAACAACTGTCTTAGTTATGTAATGCTGCTATGACCGAGATATCCCACTCGCTCACCCTCTCATTCTCATTGTCATCAGATGAGAATCGACTCAATTAGCTGCCCCTCTAGTGGACATTCAGAGGCAGTCAGTTGCAGGAGAGGAAGCTGCCCACCTTTCTCCCATGTGGTAGCTGGTGGATTTAGAATGGCTACGTGCTCACCAAGTTGTGCCAAGAAATCTGGAGAACAACCACTTGGCCAACTGACTGGAAGAGATCTATATTTGTTCCAATTCCAAAGAAAGGTGACCCAACTGAGTGTGGAAACTACAGAACAGTGTCATTGATTTCACATGCAAGCAAGATTCTGCTAAAGATTATCCAAAA